>NC_034599.1:63574739-63598147 GCF_900095145.1 Mus pahari | reverse complement strand
CCCCAGCCCCAGCCCCAGCCCCAGCCCCAGCCCCAGCCCCAGCCCCAGCCTCAATGCCGGGCTTTAAGCAAAGATGTGATCCATGAGATCTGCTTTTGCCAAGAGCACTTTGGCAAGAGTGTCCACATTAGTATGTCAGTGGGGAGAGCAATGTTCTATGAGGTACCCCAGAGCTCCTCAGTGAGGAGAGATGAACAGCCTTCAGCCCTTTACACACTAAGAGGGACAGCAAGAGTGACTGACTATGCCTGAGTAAATCTAAGAAAAATACCCATAAAATCCTGGCTAGCCAAATCCCGCAGTGAGCATTTTTCCAATCAGTCCCAAGGCTTAACAGCAGAGCTGAAGAAGGAATAGAAAAGTCCCCCGGCTCCAGCTGAACGTTCTGTCCCAGCTTTTCAATCTAAAAGCTTTAGTGTGCCAGTCAGTACTGTTACTGCTCTGGTGGCCTTCAGCCTCCGCTGGGCCAAATCCTGTCCCCAGAATACCACTGTGCCTCACCAGAGATGGGTGTTTGCTAGTCATCCTGCCCTTCCAGAAAGGGGCAGCAAGCTCAGAGAGTCTGACTGAATAAAGCGATGCCTCCGTCAAAGCCAAGTTCAGCAACTTCTCTGCTAACAGCTCCTGGTGGGGCTGCCTGGCACTGAGCTGATGGGGCAGTTTGGGGGATGCAGGCCCCATGTTCACATCTTTAATATTCAGAGCCCACAGTGCAAGCATCCGCAAAACCACAATCACAGGTTGTTCTCAACATTCTACTCAAGTGACTTGTTAGAAGGTATGCAAAGATCTCTCCTGCAAGGCCGGAGTCATGCTTTATCTAGGTGGCCGGAAGTCTGCCAAGACAACAAGGAAGAGAGTTGAGTCTCAGGCAGCTCTCTGGCAGGAGGAGCATCTCGGGCCAGGGAAGGACAACAGGAGACCTAAGGAATGAAAGGGAAGCCGGCCTCCGGAAAGATGGAGAAGCTGCCACAGGAACAGCTTGGGAAAAGAGAAAGTAGTGGAATGGCCTTCAGGAGCAGTTGTGGGTAGGTGACTCTGCTGCACTCTGCACAGCTCCGGGGAGCTGCTGGTCCCCACCGCTGCCTTCTGCCTCTAAAAGTGAAGGAAGAAATAAACAGAGGTGGAAAGGGAGCTGGGAGACCGGGTCTATCATGTAGAAACACCCGGGACTCTCAGCAGAAGGGGAGAGAGTAAACGGTACGGGAAGAACTCTGTCTGAGCAGTACGCTCAGTTCAGACGAGCCAGTTCCCCGGGTCCTCAGTCTTTTCCTTGCAATACGGAGATTGCAACCCTGCCTCCTAGGAACACAGACAGAGCTGGAAGGACTGAGCTCAGAGTTCCAAGTCCCCACGATAAAGTAAAGGAGGAATAAGTGGGCCATCGTAAGGATGAGACCCTATCAGAGCTCCGGTCACACTCTCAACTAAAGAGTAATTGCTTTTCTAAACACGGAGCACATGGACAGCATGTTAGTTCATCTGCAGAATACTGGCCCCTTGTGCAGAGCCCATGGGGCATAGAATTGAAGACACAGTCCAGGAGCACTATACAAAATAAAGGTCTCGTGTGCGTGTGCGTGTGTGTGTGCGTGTGAATGTGTGTGTGTGTGTGTGTGTGTGTGAGAGAGAGAGAGAGAGAGAGAGAGAGAGAGAGAGAGAGAGAGAGACCTCCATCAACAGTGTCAAGCGGGGCTGTGGATGCTACCATAGTCACTAATATTATGAAGCATAAGCCAACACCATGTAAGCAAGCATGCCTGGAAAACACAGTATCAGTTCAAGACAGCCATCCTCAGGGTCTCCCAACTCAGACATAGGCTCCTACACACCTCCTCCTCCTCCTCCTCTCACTGTTGTGCTGTGATGATATGCTCCCAACTGAGAGAGGACACCAAGCTTCTCCCTCCTCCTCTCACAGCAAACAGTGCTTCTCCACCCACACCCCACACCCCACACCCCACACCCCACACCCCACACCCCGCCCCTGGCCCAGCACATCTCTTCTAATGAGTTCCTTCCTGACAGAGAGAAGAAAAGGTTCCCTCTTTCAAACTATGGGAGAGAAAAACCAAGGTGCAATCATGCCTGGTCCCCTGGGCAGCCTGGTAGCACCCAGCCACCTCTACCCACAATGTCCTAGTGCCTCAGAAGAGTCACGGGGAGGTATCCATGCTCAGTGTAGAATGTCTGGGTTTGGCTATCTCTCATCAATTCCTCCACATGGATGCAACCAAGAGTAAGCTTTCCCAGGAGACAGAACAAAGCATACTGAAGTACACTTCCACCACTGGGAATAGGAAACAGTCCAACTTCTAAATCCCAAAGACATCACTGATATTGTTTATAATTATCATGCTCCATAAGACTGCAACTGGCGCTTGCTTTCCACGGTGGGTAAATCCTCCCATGCAGCTGGGAAGTGTGTGAGAGTATGTGTGTGTGGTGTGTACAAATAGTACATACCATGTTGTACATGCATGCATAGTGTATGTATACAGTATATACCTCCAGAGCCAGGGGTGTAGCTCAGTTTGTACACTGCTTGTCTAACATGAACAGAAGCACATAAATGGGGCACAGCTGTGCACATCTGTAACCCCAGCACCCGGGAGGTAGAGCTTGGGAAATCAAGGACTCAGGACATCATCAGCTATATGGTGAGTTGATGGCCAGCCAGGGCTACAGGAGATATTGCTTAAGCAAACAAAAAATACACATATGCAATCATATTCATATGTGTGCACATCCACAGTACCTATTATGTTCAACCTTCCTGAAATTTACAGTGGAGCCTTGATTGCAAAACACACCAGGTGCATAGCTACCTAGCCACATTCTAGATGATACAAGTGTCATAGCCTATGCCCTTGAAATGTCTTAAAGAGTTAAAAAGGCAAAATTCTAGTCTTTCTCACAAGAGAAGGCCATAGAATAAAGGGCTTGACTCTGTCTAAAAGACATCTTATGAGTTTTTTGTGGATGTGTACAGGGCTATCACAAGAATGGGTGAACCTCATAATGGAACACAAAGAAAAAGGAACCCAGCAGTTATGGAGGGATTAGAAAATGTGGTGCATTCATTCAATGGACTATTGGTTACTCAGAAAAAGGGAAAAGTTCAGCATCTCCAATGGGAAAATCTGAAACTTGTAGATGAAGGATGTATAGCCAGTAAAGTCTATGTTAATATTTTAAAAATTGAAAAACCTAGATTTGGGATTTTAAAAACAAACAAAATAGGATATCCAACCTATACTAACACATTCTATGGCACAAATGAGTCCTAAAAACACTATGGCCAGTGAAGTCAGCCAGATCCAAAGACTATACTGTATATAGTTCAATTTCAGTGAAATGTCTAGAAACAGTAAATGAAGACTGATGGCTGTCACAGGCCAGGCTGGGGCGTGGAGAGGTAATAAGGGATATAACAAGGTACAGTCTTGGCAAGACATGAATGTCTAAGTAGGCTGAGGTAGTGGCAGGATATGAACATCCAAGTAGACTGAAATGGAGGTGAAATTCTGAAAATTTACCAAAGCATTATGTCTTCACTCTCAAGAGGGGGTCATTTCAAATTGTGCCTCAACAATTATTGAAAGGAAGCATCGCTGCTCAATAGTTCTGTAAGTAAGTCAGTGGGGTCTCTGTCACAGGGTCTCAGAACATCACGGCTGTCAGGAGGTCAGACCTCTGCTCATCTCATACTGTAGAAAGAGGTGAAGCCTCTTGGAGAAAAGACACTGACTGGGGCCACTTACAAAAAAGAGCTAAGCTGTGATGGGAACCCAGGT
This sequence comes from Mus pahari, assembly GCF_900095145.1. Taxonomy (NCBI): domain Eukaryota; kingdom Metazoa; phylum Chordata; class Mammalia; order Rodentia; family Muridae; genus Mus; species Mus pahari. The sequence continues at coordinate 63,594,350 of NC_034599.1, read as the reverse complement.
GTCCCCAGTATTGTTCTGAGTCACCTTAACATTTAGTATTTTGTGTTACATCAACACCCAAGGCACCAGTGACACACAAACAGATGTGCCTGAATTGAAGGTACAAGTTTCTGGATTATTCCTCACTCTGAATAACCCATGGTCTAGTTATTCTCAGCTTACCTCGGTGCTTCTAGATTTCAGTCTCTTGTCCTCTCAGGGCCTTCTACTGAAGCCTCCTGCCTGACCCTAAAAGATGCATGGGAGAGGACTCTAAGAAGCTGAGCCAATTCTGAGAGGCTCACAGCTTCAATGAGTCCTACCGCAGACTCCCTAATTCAGATTCAGCCTCGGGCTTGTCAGTAACAGAAATGTAAAATAGAACCTCCGTTTGCCACAAAATTAAAATGCAGTCCAATTAGGCAGAATACAAAGGGACTTGTCACCAAATTACCAGAAAAAAAATGAAAAATAAATCACAAACTCTAATTTAAAACAAATGATAATCTAACTTCAAGTAGCTTGGGATCCACTGACAGATATCACATGATACAGGATCATAATGATAAAATACTCTGCCGTTTGAACAAACAAGCAGGAAAGAACCAACACTTTGGAAACAACTCAATCACCATGAAAATCATGTGTATGCACTTTAAGAACTGGCCAAGATGTGCCCTAAAGGTCTAGCCCCTCCACAAACATCTATGTTGCAGCTATAGGCAATTGTGAATGGGGTCCCTGAGACTTAAACAGAACTAGATAAAGCCATGGTCTTTGAGCTCATCAGAATAGGATCACTATTCTTATAAGTGGGAGGGCGGGCTTGGGGTGGCAATGGCTCAGTTTGTAAAGTGACTGCCACACAAGCATGAAGACCTGAGTTCGAGTCCCCCTAAAGAAGACCACTAAAAGACTAGGTATAGTGTGTAACCTGTGTAATCCATGGGCTGTGAGGAAGCAGAGATCTGTGGATCCCTGGGGCTCGCTGAGCAGCCAGGCTAGATTATTTGAGAGCGAGAGTGAGGCCCTGTCTCAAATACCAAGGTGGATGGCTGATAAGGAATGACAGCTGACGTGTACTTCTGGATGGTGCACACATGTACATGTGTGTCTGCACACATATGAACAGACACACAGAGGACAAAAATAAAAATAATAAAAGGAAGGGTGGCACCGTTCCCATCCCACCACGTGACAGCTAAATGAAGACGTGGCTCTTGCCAAGCCAGGAAGCTTGAAATCTGAACAGTAGGAAAACCAATGTTACTTCAACTACCATCCTAAGGCGTTTTGTTATAGCCGCGGAACCGACATAGTCAATTACATACCTCCTTTATGGGTCTGCAGTTCTCCTATAATCTGCTAAAGTCACCCAGGTTAAGTGGATGCACAAGGGCCCTTCCTTAGGAAGGCAACTGGGTACATTAGCTGGGAACAGGGACAGAACTACCCAGAGTCCCTCATTCTGCTTCTTGTAAGGGGCCAGTCTCGCACCGACTTTTTTATGCACAAAGTCTATCTCCCAACACTTTTGCCTCGGCACCAAGTGAAAATGAAAATAGAACTGCATATTTAGTTTGACTTTCCCACTGTAGAACCAGGCCCTAGCTTCTGAAAATGTACCTCAGCCTCTAAACGATGTCTCTCCTCCAAATGCCCCTCTCCTGGGGATTTGTCTGTTCAAAAGGTCCGGCAGGTGATTGACCTCATGGTTTTGAAGCAAATATTGCCTCAACAAAGCAAATGTTGCTTTCTCTGGAAGTCTGGGAAGACCAGAGGACTAACAAAGGATGGTGGGCTTCGGTAACTCACACATGAAGAAGCTCAGATTTTAAATATATCAGCTGTCTCCTGTGATAAAGAGGCTCCAGGGTGGAGGAATTAGAAGGTTTCTGGCCAGTTTCTATTTCTCTGGCAAAGCTCAGGTTCTTCCTGCCTTTCACCTCAGTTACCCCAAAGGACCCATATTTAATGTGGGGAGAAAATTCAGAACAGGAAGCAGCGAGGAGATTTGACCTACACACTAAATCTGACTGTTTGGGAATGGGCAACAAAGATTCTGCTGCAAATCGCAGAGGTTAACCCCACGCCCATTATTACAGAATAAAATAGTATAACCTCCAAACTGCACCACCTCCAAGTTATCAAACCCCAATTTCCTCAAATAACCCACTTTACCTAGCTTTAGGGAGAAAACGGGCAGCTATAGTTACGCTGGAAGTGAAGAGATGTCGCCTAAAACTACAGACACTTCCATCTCAGAGAAAGATGGAAGAGGAAGAGGAGGAAGAGGAGGGGAGATAGCAGGGAGTTGTGACTCACACCTGTAGTCAGCACTGGAAAGCTGAGGCAGGGGGATTGCCACGAAGTTGAGGTCACAAAACACTTTACGATCTAGCCTAAACTAGAATGAGAGTCTGCTAATATCAATAAATAAATAGTAAGTAAATCATTTTCTGAAGGGAAAAATAAATATTTGGACTTAATTAAAAGTTTAAACCACAAATATGAGGTCTCTTCTACACTATACACAACTCACCTTCCAGCGCTAAGAGGCTCTCCCAAACAGAAATCTGCTCACACTGACACAGGACCCTCTACGACACAGCCCAGCCTACCCTTCCTTACCAAGAGCCACAGTTCTCATGTAGACCCTCAGCACCCCAAGGTCTGGCCCTCAGCCTTCAATGACTTATCGGATGGTGGCCAGGGAGAAAAGTCACACTGAGAGCTCCCCAAGGTGCTTCTCTGGTGACCAGCTGGTGAGCTTGCATCCTGAGAGGGGTTAGCTTTGTCTAGCTAGGCAAAGGAGGCACTTGGCTTGGGCTGAGACTGAATTCTGTTTAGGTCTCCTCAGGGCTCAATTATAAACAGCCCAAAGAAAGGCTCTGCTGTCCTGAAGGGCACCTTTCAAGAAGGGGAAAAAAAAAAAATAGACCGCTGGCCTAACAAAAGGGGACTGTTTGGTCACTGATGTCCTGAGCAGGGTCTAGTGCATGATGACCTGGAGGTTTTCTGCAAAGTTAAAAAGGCAGAGGAGAAAACAGCAAGGGGAAGGAGTAACAGACGCCCCCCATCGCCCACTGCAGACCCTCTCCCCACAGTGCTCACAGATAAAATATAAACCCCTTTGAAGAACGCTCCAGCCAGAGCTCAGCTTTCAGGTATTAGAAGACACCGGCTTCCCAAGGCCTCCCCTCTGTCAGATCAAACACCCGAGTGCTATTTCCCTGGTATCTGCCTGGTTTTCCCCCACACCATACAAAACAGGCTTTCCTTTAATCTACTTATCACACTGTGGGCAAAGGCCTCTAATTTCATAGCACAGAGATAACACAAGTAACTCAGGTGACACATTAGTGGATGTGGTTGGGAGGACCTTCCGTCAGACACCCAATATTGAAAACAATAGTGTATTCCAGAAGGCCATGGCTTTTCACAAGGCTAACCCCCTCCTGGCAGTAACCAGAGTTAAGGTGAGGTCAGCCAATTAGTATCTGGCCGGTTTGAACGCCACAGGATGCCCCCCCCCCCCCCCCAATAATCACATAGCACTTTCCTAGACCCTCCTGGGACTGGGACTGGGACCAGGACCAACTTTCTGCCAGGACTTCCAGAGGCTGTTGCCTGCCTAAAAGACCCTAGGAAACAGAGGCAGGGATGATGGTTCCACTGGTAAAGTGCTTATCATGTCAGCATGAGTCATGTCCCACAACAAGAGGAAGTGAGGACGGGAGTGAGGACAGATGAGTCCCTGGATCTCACTAGGGCGAGCCTAGCCCAGCGCTGGCCTCAAACTGTAAGGCAGTGAGTGATAGCACTGTTTAAAGAAACTAGGACCAACAGCTGGGTTTTCATTTGGTCTGTGAGCATACATGCATGTGTGTGTGTGCGCGCACACACACACACACACACACACACACACACACAGAGAGAGAGACAGACAGACAGACAGACAGACAGACAGACAGATCTGAAAGAACAGTAGGTGTCCAAACCACACAGCAATGGAGACCTCAGTAAAACCACACCCAATATTGTCTCCCTGACCAACACACTCTTCTGTGTTTCCCTTTCTCTTTTGGATTAACCTTAAAAGAAAATTTTCCATTGAGGGTGTCCCCTGGCTAGCTCCATCCTTTGAAGGCCTCACACCCTTTCCCGGGCTCCCCTTTCAACTTTCTCTCCCCCACACAGCCATTCTCCCCAGGGAAGCACAGAGACCTCTGCAAAGCTGCTATTCATCCCACTTCTCCAGCCTTGAGGCTCTGCCAAGTGGAAGGCAGATTCCCTTTAGAGACAGGATAAATCAATGCTGGGCTGTGGAGAAAGTCGGAGGAAGTATGTGTGGGGTGGGAGGTGGGGGGCAGGGAGGCAGCAATTCTTCACTCATCAATTAGAAATCAGGAAGGGATCACCATCGAAGCAGAAGAAACTCAAAGGCAACTTGACCCTGACTCTGGCTTTACAGTCATTCTGGCTGTTTCCAAGTGTACGGAGGATCTCTAGTTTTGGTTGTATGCGTGGAGTCGACACATGTGCATGGGGGCATAGGGGCCAGGGGCTGAAGTCAGGAGTCCTCCTCAATCCATCTCTCTCACTGAACCTAGAGTTCAGAGATTCATTTAAACTGGCTGGTCAGAGAGCTGGGGGATGATAGACAGTTGCTCACACACACACACACACACACACACACACACATACACACGTAGGTTTTATGTGGCTGCTGGGATTAGAACTCAGTCCCTCATGTTCCTGCTGTGAGCGTTTTACACCTTCTCCCCAGCTCCTGACTCTTCAGTATGTTAAAGAAACCTTTTGCTCTCTTTTGTAAATGCACATATTCTTCGACTTCCAGGCAGCCACATGCAATTGGACCCTAGACCTCTTAGTCATAAAGATTTAACCTTCCAAGACCATTGGCAGAGCCCTGCCTCAAGTGAGCTACACTTCTTGTCTCCAACCTAGCTTACCTAAGTTCTAGGTTCTTGCTGGGGTTCTCTTTTGCTTTCTAAGCCCATATCTAACTTACCATTCCATGCTGCCTGCTAAACCTTTCTTCCAGCTGCCCATCATCTGTTTCCCTGGCACCTCCAACTTATCCCACTCCAAACTGAACACATCCCTTGTTCCATGTTCATCCTCAACCCATGAAATTGTCCCAGCCTATAACTCTGCCCCAGCAACCCCTCCTTCTAGAATCCACTTGATTCCCCCACCTGCCACGCCGATCCTGTACTTGGGAAATTCAACCTTAAGATTCTGCCTCCTGCCTCCTGCCTCCTGCCTCCAAGTCCTGCCTCCAAGTCCTGCCTCCTGCCTCCAAGTCCTGCCTCCAAGTCCTGCCTCCAAGTCCTGCCTCCAAGTCCTGCCTCCAAGTCCTGCCTCCAAGTCCTGCCTCCTCCCTCCTGCCTCCAAGTCCTGGCCCTGCAGAATTGCCTCAGAGGGTATCTGATTAGGCTGGGGTCTGCATGGTCAATTCTCCATCTGTACAGACGTATGCCTCGGGAATTTGCCAGAAAGAAATTAGACACAGTCCATCTACTCAATGTTTTGTGATAGAGAAAAGGGCCCAACATGCCTCAGTCAGTCCCAGACCACCTTCTCCGCCCCTACTTCCTGCTCCTTGTGGACATCCTCCTCCTGAAGTCTAAGCAATACCGCATCCATATGACATCAATGAGCTGTCAGCACTGCGACCCTCTCAGCCTGGCAGACTTTTTCACACCACTTTTCCTCAAGCCTAGGTACATTACCCACATCAGCAAACTCTTCCTGGCTCCTTTCCAACTGCTCTCTCTCTCTCTCTCTCTCTCTCTCTCTCTCTCTCTCTCTCTCTCTCTCTCCCTCCCCATACACACTGTCTCTCTCCCCCCCCCATACACACTGTTACAGATTTTGTTAATGGGTCCCATGACCTCTCTGTGCATTTTTTTAAAATGAGTTACCATGTCTTTCCCACCCATCACTTCCGCCAATAATTCACCTTTGTTCCTTCATTAACCAACTTGGGACCTGGCACAAAGTCAGGGATCAATAAACACTTGATGAATCAAAAAGACAACCTGTGACACTGCTTTGAAATATCTGAAGCTTTCAGAATGGGGATGTTGCTCTGTTGGTACAAGGTCTGTCTATGACACAGGAAGTCCTGGGTTCAGTGCCCAGCCCTGCATAAACTGGCTGTGGTAGCATGCGCTTGCAACCTCTACACCCAAGAGGTAGAAGCAAGAGGAACGGGAATTTCAAAGTCAAACTCAGCTAAGTAGCAAAATTGAGGCCAGCCTGGGCTACACAGTAACCTGTCTAAAACAAAACCCAAAGCTTACAAAGATTCTTTTCTTTTGTTTGGATCCCAGGTTTCTGCCCTCTGGCCTTCTCTTGGTGAGCTGCAGTCCCATCTCTGGCATCCTGAGGGAATTCAATGGGTACAGGAGTAAATGGCACAGAGATGTGAGGCCATCTTCTGTAGAAAATCTACAAACCTGCCCTACAAGGACCGAACCCAAAGGAAGACAAGCATGGCTGGAACACCAAACTGCGAATTCACTGTGGATTATGACTAATGAGCCAGAAAAGCAGAGTGCATTTGCTACTAAGAAAATAATCACGGAAAAGGCCAATTAATAAAGAGATGTTGTCAAGCTCTGTGGTAATTTTCATTATAACATTTTATTAGGCACAAGATGATATTGATATCTTCTCATGGAGGATTGCAATAAATTTCCCCACTAACTATATTCTTAATCCAGATGCCAGGCATTGACGTTAACTTCCTTCTGATCTACATCCTCCAGGAGTTTAAAAATCAACATTCTCGATTTCCGATACAGGTACTGGGCAGTTGTTTGTAAAGAAGATTTCCTTCAAATAATGTGGTCATGAGAGCAGGCATTCTATCTATGAAAGTTAAGTGTGTTCTAAACTACATAAAAATCTGTTCTCCAGATAAGGTCTTTCTGGGGCGCCTGATTAGCAGGGGCAGAGTTGACCATTGCTGTCAAAGAAAATCCCTAGAGTGAAGGCAGGTGAGAGACTTCTCAGTGCTCCTGGGTGTAGTGTTCTAGGACTCCTGGGTTCCATAGACCTTAGAGATGGAAGCCCTGAAGACAGCGACCCAGGGCACACACAGACAGGAAAGTTTTAAGACCTCCCTAGAGACACCAGCCCAGGTACTGGAACCATGTTCACTCCAATACACAGACCCCACCAGCAAAGCCAGGACCCTGTGACTAAAGGGACACAGTCACAGGAACCTACCCACTTAGGCTCTTAATTGGCATGTCCCAATGGGGAAATCACACTGAATACTGCCTCCCTGGATCCTGTTTCTGCTCTCAGGATTCGCTATGACTTAATTCATAAAAATGTGCTTCTATCTTAGTGCTACACAAATTGTGGCACTTTCCTTGGAGGGACAGATGACAAAGGAAAATGACCAACATTCCTGAGAATCTCAGGGGATAAAAGTCCTCTCAGGTGTGACAGTAAAGATAAAGGAGCTGGTGCCATCGCTAGCTTAGCCTGCGATAACAGATCATCTGACTGGGCTCGGGTTCATTAAAGGCAACAGGGCATGCCAGTACAAGCTACTGTGTTCTCAGTCTGCTTCACGTGTATGCATGTTGCATGTGCCTGTATGTGTTGGTATATAAATATGTGTACAGGTACGTGTGTGTGTGTGTGTGTGTGTGTGTGTGTGTATAACAATTTTTGTTTCCTGATTCTATTTTAGGAATAGGACTTCTCTTTGCTAGTTTATTTCTTAAATATCAGCTAGCTATCCTGTGTGTGTGTGTGTGTGTGTGTGTGTGTGTGTGTGTGTGTGTGTGTGGTCCTATACTATCACCAACACAAATTAGACAAAAGAGATGCTTAATGGTGTAATTTGCTTTACAATGGAACAGTTATTACAGCGTTACTCTATTTTCATTACCACTGGATATTAGGATCAGCTTCCAATGTGTTTGAATGAAGAAATAAAGCTACCTAAACACAGTGCCAATTAAGTCTGTAAAGCCATGCAGTGTATCAAACGCAAACCATCCTGGCAGAAAGATGGCTTTCAGATCACCCTTCACTTCCTCGAGCATGCCATGTCTCTTCCACTTCTGACTTTGACCTATCCCGGTTCAAGTACAAGCAAAAATCAATAAAGACCCTTGGCAAGTGGAATTGATTCTCCAAGAAAAGACACTGTAATCCAGAGGCATGCCCTCTGCTCCTGCTAGTGTTACCTTCCTGAGTTTCCCTGGTGCCACAGTGGTACCCATCACTATTTCTCCTGCTGCCTGCTTATCAGCTGTGCTACTGTAACAGGAATGCCAACAGGTCAGGAGTCTCTGAGAGGATTGCTTGCAAAGTGCACATAAATCATCAGATCACAGTTTAAAGACTCAACAGTCAGTCACCAGAGTGGAGCATTACAGAAGAACAAGTTGAATGGAGCCCTTGCAGAAAGGGAGGGGTCTTGTGAGTAAAAGGGAAGGGAGGGTGAGGAACAATGAGAAATGAAGCAAAAGAAAGCAAGAGTTTGGCCCATAGGAAAGATGGAGTGATCCCAGCCTGCATGCCTGGGGCAGGGCAAAGGCCATTGGGGACCATGGGAAGAGCAGGGCTACAGAGAGGAAACCGGACTGAGTCCCAAAGGGAGCTCAAGACCTGAGTGAAAGAAGGAGACGGGTGGGTGTAAAGGGAACCTAGAACACTGAGGCAGCCATCATAGCCACCATCATCAGAGCACTGCTAGGAGTGGCAAGCAGCACCAGGACTGGTCATCGCAGCAAAGGTAACAGCATCACCCTCCCCAGTTTTTAGCTTAATGAACTCACTTAGGGCACACAGCACAGGGCATACCTGCGCCTTTCACTCCACCACTCGCTTCTGCCAGGCTCACAATAAACCAGGTACAGGTACTAGATCTCAAAATGTGAGCAAATTTGGTCTGAAATGATGGGGTCTGGATTAGCCCTGAGGGTGGCATGGAGGGAAACCCTGGATCCAATAGAGACACACATGGAACAAACTATGACACCTGGCTCCAAACCTTACTGAAGCCCAAGATCACTGAAGGTGGGCGAGCAATTGAGAAGCACCGAGCTGGGGAAACTTTATGGAGCGACATGGGAAAGAGCATCTGCACAATAAACAGGGATCTACTTTACCTAAGAGATTGTGTGGAGGTAAAAATATAAACTGTGCTCCTGGTCATGTGGAGAATAGGCTCCCAAAAAGGACATGACACCAGATGATGTCTTAAAGACAAGAGTCTTTAAGGAACTGGGAGAAGTGGTCACATGATGGTTAAAGGCGCCCTTGGTCCATGCAACCAGTATCCATGAAAAACAGAGGTATTGGGAACTGCTGGGGTAAGAAGGTGGATGTTATCTGGATCTATGCTGGCCATAGAAGGTCTGAGAAGAAGAGATGAGAGCACAGGACAGGGGAAAGGGTGGGAGGAGGGGACAGGAAAAGACATACACGCCATAGGGGTCAAACAGGCCATACCCGCCAGGAGGAACATCATCTGAAGCATCTAGGCTAACAGTGAGGTGCATTCCCACCAGAATGGAAGGCCAGCAAGGCAGGAATCCAGCTTCCCTGCTGGCTGCTTAGAGCACACACAGCACAGTGCCCGACCCAGAGAAAGGTCCTAGGAAATAGTTGTTGAATTAAAGAAATGCCACGCCAGAGGCTGGGGAAATGAAACAGTAGTCAAGATCACTGAGCACTTTTTGTAGAAGTCCTGGGTTCAATTCCTTGCACCCATGTGGCAGATCACAGCTGTTGGTAACTCCAGTTCCAGAGGATTTGAGATTCTGGACTCCAGACATACATGTGGTGTTCAGATACACGTGCAAAACAAAACATTCATACACCTAAAATAAAAGGAATGCAACCATGTGTTCTCACACATGTCCGCTCTAAGCCACACAGAGGGAGTCCCAGAGTTTGTATTCTGAGCCAGTCTAAGGCAGATGCACTCATACATGTAATCGGGTAATAACAAGTGTATGCTAAAAATGGCATCAAGATATGGTATGATTATAATAATGAGTATTTATATTATTTGTCCTCCCCCAGATCATAATGAGCAGCACCTGGAGCTCCACTTGAGTTACTGTGAAGACCTCCCCCCCCATCCCATGCCGAGGCACACAGCGTCTCTCTCTACCTCCCACCCAGGACTGGTCTTTTGATATTTATATATTTATTTTAAGAAAACAAAAATAACAGTGACGCTCAAATAAATGCAAATACTTTATGTGAAAATACTTTTGTGTGTGTGAGCGCACATGTGTATGTGAGTATGTTCACATGTACTTGTTTATGCATACCCAGGTGTGTATGTGTATTTGTACACACACATGTATGAGTGTGTGTGTGTGTGTGTGTGTGTGTGCGCGCGCGCGCGTGCTCATGCACATGCAAATCGGCTTAGAATTTGCATATCCCATTGGGCATCAGACCACAAGTATTTCAAGAGCCATGGAATTCCCAAGCTTTAGAGCTCCTAAAATCAGACTGGATGCCCCTTTTCTACAAGGTGACCTTCAAAATATCTTGTTCCATAGAGGAGCAAACCTGAGGGAGTCTGAAATACCATGGAAAGCTATGGAAGACTGTGAGTTCAGAACTAGACCCTTCAGCGCACCCCCAATTTCACAACACACCATCTTTTTAGAAGAAAAAAAAAGTTGTTTTCCCACTATAAAAGTTATACATTCATGTTTGGGATATTTATTAATTAATTAATTAAAATTTTAAAATGTACATTCAGAATTCAGGAACCTCAATAAAGAAAAAAGAAAACCAGATAATGCCAACACCTATACCTGATCATTTTATTACTTCATTTAAGTTTGTGGGTCCAAGTTCATTTATTGACACAACTGTATTCAATATATATAGATACACATTCATGCATACACTGTAACTTTTTTTTTTACAAAAGAAAAAAATGATACAATTCTCTGTAGGCTGCAGTGAATGGTGTTATTTTTTATTTGGAATAAATCATAGACTTTCTTCCATGGTAGGAACACCCCACAGTCCCTTACCCCTTCCCACTCCCCTAGCTCCATCCTCTACACCCCACAAGGCTCAGGAACATAAGTCAGGAAGATGAGCCGATGCTGTGAATGCTCTCTCCTGGACATGACACCGCTAATGGACTCAAGAACTCACAACAGCTGTGGTTACCTGCACAAGACCCATGCAAGATCAAGCCAGTTAAAAATGCCAGCACAGGATAGGGAGGAACTCCCAAGGCCCCAACCGAAGCAGAACATCTGTTGGCAGCTAATGGTTGTCTGGTGAGAAAGAGTCACTTTCTATATTTCTTAAAGGTTTTTTTTTTTTTGAGATTATAATATCATTTCCCTCTTCCCTTTCTTCCCTTCCACCCCTCCCATATACTACACTCCACTCGCACTCTCTTTCAAACGACAGTCCCTTGCCTTTATGTACATGGCCATTGAAAGGTTGCCCACATGCCAGTGGACCTGTGTGTATGAGCAGCACCAATTGGACTTGGTGGGTTAAATAAGCACATAAATCATTTTTAAGAGAAGAGAGTTTTCTGCTGTGATGAGGTTTTATTTCTTAGTGGTTTTGCAGCCTTCTGTTTGCAGACCTGGTCTTGGAAGCACCTCCTTCAAGAGCATAGCATGAACCTCGGCCTTGAGGAAGGACCTCCGTGGGAAAAGTCACTGCGCGCTGTGTGCACCGCTGTGCCCGCTCCAGCGGGTTCTCAACATCAGGTGCTCAACTCTGCATCCCATATTTGACTTTCTATGGAATCAGAACATGAGACTCACTGCCTACTTTAATTATAATAAATATGTTTTATTATAAATAAAGTAGTAAAAAATAAATATGTACTTTAATTCATAACAGAATCACACCGGGCTAGATGACCTGTGTATGCATTTAAATATCCTCAAGGTAATTTTCCTGGAGGGGAGGGACTTGGTATTTTTTTTTTCCCCAGGGACTTCTGAGGATCTGCACATGAGTGGAAAGGGGCATGAGATGAGAGAGCAGAAGATCTGGGCTTTGGTCACAGCCTCACTGTGGCCACCTAGGGATGTAATCTTAGACAGATCCCAGGCTTGTAGGTGCCTCTGACTCACCGCTGGGGTGGAGCTGGACTAGAGAGATTTCAGGACACCCTCTCACCCTCCCATTTTGCCTATCAAAAGGGGTAGGAGCAATGTGAGGAATGTGTGCCTAAAGTGCAGCCCCACACTCAGGTCCAAAGGCAAGGTTCGGAATGTTCCAGAAGTTCTTTCAGCATATCTTCCATTTTCCAAGTAGCTCTGTAGGGGTCTTGAGAAATCTCAGCGAACCGCACCAATCTCCGGCTGTCATCTCTGACACTGTGAAATGTTATACTATCTGGGTGAGGCTCTTGGTTCCTCTGCACACAACCCTCAGGTTCCCACATTCTGTCCATGTGTGCTCACCCCAAGTGGGAGAGAGAACCCGAGTGAGCTAACATAACGTAGCAGTTCCATCCGTGTCATGTCAGCCAATTCACTCGGAGCGCCATCACAGGAATCGAGTTATTTCTTCTCGCTTAGCTCTCTCCATACTTCGTTTACCTGGGCAATTGAGAGTTACGGGCAGTTCACCCTCCCAGCTGCCCTGCACTTTTAGAGAGAATATCATTGGCATGCCGATGCCCTGTGGAGCACAGACAGCCTTTTCACCATCCACTGGTTTCCCAACTGAAAACTAAAAATGGAAAGAGATGCAGTTTATTTAAGAGGTTTGAGGCCTGATAAGCATACGTGGTTCCTCTGTGACTGGGTGTTTCAGGATCCGCTCGGTTTTCACCTGCTCATTCCTATCCGTGACTACCATGGTTCCTAAGGGATGAGGGAGGCTCTCCACTTCTGGAAGTTGAGGATCACATCTGGCTGCCTTTCCTCTGTCTTTGTCCGGGTCTTCAGGTTTCTCTAAAACTAATTGGAAGCGTCAATAAGCACACCCACCAATTCCCTCAACGCCCCCCCCCCCAGAAAGTTGCTCTCTCTGCCCTTCAGAGCCGCTCTGGCCGTCTGTGCTTCTAAATATTCCCTCACCTGCCTCTGCCGATTGGCAGTCTTGACAAGTTCGTCGTAACTCCTCAAAGTGTCAACGTGCCTCGTTTTCAGTGTCTTTGTTAAAGGTAATTTAAAATTTCAGGTCCTTAATGAGGCCTCTTTGGCACACAGAGTCTCTGTCCCCACCTTCACCCACAGCCCACAATTCCCATCCCCCAATGGGCATCTTAACTTCTTAGCTCCCAAGTCCCTTGCCCCATTTCACCATTCTTTTCCCATCCTACTCCCCAAATACCTCACCCAGTGAAACACACTTTAGCTTGTGAGTTCTCATTCCTCGACTTCAGCGAGACATGTCGGTGCCTAAAGATTATAAAGTAACCGTCAGGAAAGAAGCATATAGCATAAGCTGTCAATTAATCAGAACAAGGCAGGGAAAAATGACATCCTATGGAGCTCTGAGTCCTGGTATGTGTGTGTGTGTGTGTGTGTGTGTGTGTGTGTGTGTGTGTGTGTGTGTGTATACACATATGTGTGTGCTTGGGGGAGATCAAGGTGATTTCATTTGCACAACTGAAAGCTCATAGTCGTGTCTTTCATTTGACTATAAGCCTGACACCTAACACAAGAGTTGCTAGCCCGGAATGCTGAAGATTGTTTGGCATGCCTCATTCTGAATTCAAACATTGGCCTCTAGGTTTTTTTGGGTGTGGTTTCCCCCAACCCCCACCACCTTTCTGGAAATTTCGTCTCTATTCTTTTCAAGCTCCCTGTTTATCCTTGGCGATGTTCTTTACCTATAAAGACAAGTCAACTGGTTTTTCTCTTCTATAATTTTTGGCCCCACATCAAGTTTGACAGGTGGATTTTGCAGCCTGCTTGTCTGTCCCCTTGTGAAGCACGGACTCACATGCCACCATTCCTGTCACGTTACAATCCCATCAAGTTTCAGAGTGTCATTTATACACAATCTTATTTCTTCTTCTTTCACACACGCCTACCACTTACGTACAGCCGCTCACTCTATTCATATTTCATAAACTCCATCAGTATTCGGTCAAATCCTCCCCCGAAGTAAGCTAGATATTTTTAACGGTGCATACCTCTTTCACCGACTCGAGGGTTTTCCACTAAGTGGTACCCTTCCCTTGTATCTCAGAGGAGGACTTCATCTACTGTGACCGGTGGCTGCATGTAGAAACTTTCTTTCTCACTTCAGAACAGTTTGAGACAATCTGTATTGTAAGTGGCAACACCCAATCACACAGCTAAGACATCTCCACCTGAGAGGTAATGTAACCTTTGAACCATAACACTTCTGTCTCACTCCAGCCTCTGGTGAAAGAGTCAGGGGAAAGTGGATAGAAATTCACCCTGAGCTATCCTGAGGTCCTCCTACACCTTCGTAGGTTTGGGGAACCTGGATTGTCAGCATCCATGAATCCAGGGCTCCCCAGCCAGCCATCAGGATCCAGGTTTTGTAGATAAACCCATCACTAGGAAACCACTATGTTATCATTAATGTGCCATTTCATGTGACTTGCTGACACAATTTCTAATAATGTCATGTCATGAAAGCCATAGAAATCTGCTGGGGGCGGGGAATCATTTGTCCCTCAATAGGGGATTGTTCCCTGTAATTCCTTTCAGCATTTGCATAGAAGAACTGGGGCTGGAAGCTAGTCTTCCAATCCAGTGAACTGTGGTACCTTCATTTTTATTATAACCTCTTCCTCTTTTATAATGTTTTTTTTAAAAAACAAAAACAAAAACAAAAAACAATCCTCTTGATGCTTTTAGCAAAAGCAGTCAATAAATTAACAATGATAATAATAATTGGCTACCATAACACCAAGAATCCAGGCACAGTGACATAAGAGGCAGCAGAAGCTACTCAATGATTCACATTAAGTCAAGTGTGTTCGTGTGATGTTGCTGAGGAAGCCAGTTCTGTGATGGTGCTGATGCTGAGGGAGCCAGCTCTGTGATGGTGATGATGCTGATGCTGATGCTGGTGCTGATGCTGATGCTGGTGCTGATGCTGATGCTGATGCTGGTGCTGATGCTGGTGCTGATGCTGATGCTGATGCTGATGCTGATGCTGATGCTGATGCTGATGCTGATGCTGATGCTGATGCTGATGCTGATGCTGATGCTGAGAAAGCCAGCACTGTGGTCCAGAAATGCTTCCCAAAGGCCATAGCTTGAAAAGGACTTCGTCTGTGAACCTCCAAACACTCTTTCCTACATGCTTGAACCCTTAAGCTTCCCAACCTTCTAGGTATGCAAGCTCCCTACCACAGAGATGCCGCCCAACCTCCCTCAAGGGAATGGTCAAGTTAATGATGGTTTCCACTGAATTAGAGGAGATGAAACCACATTATAGGACTTGTAAACAGAATTGCCTCCCTGAATACTTGAAGAGGATTTAGTATCTTCTATAACTGTAGGGCTTCAGTTTTCAACCTGTGGGTCATGACCCCTTTGGGGGTGGCGTATCAAATATTCACATTACAATTCATAACAGTAGTAAAATTATAGTTATAAAGTAGCAAGAAAATAATGGGGGTCACCACAACATGAAGAATTGTATTAAAGGGTGACAGCATTAGGAAGTTAAGAGCCAGTACTCTAGAGAAAGAAATAAGAAGAATCTAGCAGACAATGGTAATCTGAGCACTCCTGAGGCTGAGGCAGGAGGATCACCATGAGACCTTGGCTACATAGTGAGACCCTGTCTCAAATAAGCAAAAATAAATAAATAAATGAATAAATAGATAAATAAATAAATAAAAAGTAGATAACAGAAAAAGAAAGCTTTTAGAATCTGGTTGACAATTTCCTATAAAGTAAAACCCTCCAGGAACCCAGAACAACTAATTGAATTTCTGACTTGCTTCTTGCAACATAGAAAACAAGGAAGCGAATAGTCCTGCTAAAGGTTTCACAGAAAGAAAGAAAAAAAAGAAAAAAAGAAAAGAAACCATTTCCAGGTGGGATCAGGATGGACCTCGGTCGGTCTGTAATGCCAGCTTCATTCTCGGTTCTGTAATGTACAATCAGAATTCATGCTCAGAGCCGTGACCCCACAGCACTGTGAGACATTGAAACTTCAAGGAAAGATTCAATTACCTTTCCGGTGATATCTCTCTCTCTCTCTCTCTCTCTCTCTCTCTCTCTCTCTCTCTAGGCTAGGAAAGGAAACCACATGGTAAAAAAGAAAAGAAATAGACAAAAAGGAAAGAAATAATAATAAATAATAATAATAATGAATGGTGTTAATCTAATGTCAGACAAAAAAAAAATCAATTCATTAGCGATGGCTGGGCGCCCTCAGAGTAAAACGTAAAACTGTGGTTTATCATGTAGCAGCCAAGACTTGAACACTAATCAGCTGGGTTACTTTTAAGCATCAGCCTAAAAATTACACAATTCTATTAATATGCAGCCTAAAACATGGTTGAAAAGTTTTAACAGCTCTGTTCTAAACAACATTTCCCATGACAAATTAGGCACAAAAATAAATACAAGAAAGAGAAGGGGGAGGGGAGGAGGAAGAAAGAGGAACGGACCACTTGCCTAAACCCTGAGCAAGGGAGATTTTTTGCACTTGAAAATGTTTTCTACATTCTAGATTAGTGTGTGCTCTGGTAGCCGAAGCCCTTTCAAGTTCCAAATCTCCTTACTCTAAGAGAATTGGAAACTCATCTCGATGGGTGGATCAGGGATCTCCATGAGGGAGTGGAAGACACCTGCTTTAGAGGCCCCTATATCATCTCATGAAAGACATAGTGAGGGGCAGAGGGGCAGATGATGTCATAATAGGACATTAACACACACCACACACACACACACACACACACACACACACACAAATACAGGAGCACACATGAACACACATGCACGCACCTATACCCATCTCTAAAAAGCAGTTTTGTATTTTGCCTCCTGAGACTCAGAAGTTCTCACAAAAGTTAGTAAGTTCTCACAGGACCACAGAGGTCAGAGCCGGGGCAATGCATGCGTTACTTTTTCAATGAGTTCTTCAACTCGTTAAAAAAGTAACACATGCTGTAAGAATTCATAGGACATGAGGGCTGGAGAGCTGGCTCAGTTGTTATATATGGGTTCTGTTGCCCAGAAGCCATATGTAAAAGCCAGGTGTGGAAACACATACCTAGGATCCCAATACTGGGGAGGCAGAGAAAGGAGGATTCCTGGAGCTCACTGGCCAATCAGAGGATCCCTGGAGCTCACTGGCCAACCAGCCTAGCGTAATTACTGAACTCCAAGTGCAGTGAAAGACTCTATCTCAAAAATAAAGTGGGGGGCAATTGAGGAAGACACATGACAATGACCTCTGATCCCACATGCTCACACATTCATGCACACAAATGCCCACACATGACAATGAATGCACACAATAGCATTTTAAAATTTGAGTTCATGTTCTATGAATCTAATTGCCAACACCATCCAACTCAGAGAGTATTTCCAAAGTCACACAAGTTCCCAAATGCAAAATGGGGACATTAGAGGGAATAATGTGAGATAATCCGGCACTGACCAGAGGATGGCCTATGGGTTTTCTTACTTGCAAATCAAGGGTTAAATTCAGACAGAGGACTTTTTTTTTTTAAGCTGTCCCCACAAGTCCTAAGGATTGTCATCCTTAGGTGAAATTCTGACCATTAATATCCTTGTGCCTTTCCACCCCATTAAGGAGTCTGCCTTGTGTCAAAGGAGTGTGCTTCCAACACACGCACACGCACACGCGCACACGCGCACACACACACACACACACACACACACACACACTGTGTCCTGAAGAGTCAAGAAGAGATGAGTTGCCAGAACCCAGCTTCTGCAAAGGCATCTACCATACTTCGGGGTCACAGACAGACTTTCTAAAGACCAGGGCTCCTCAGAGTGCCACTTTGTTTTAGAAAAGAGAAAATGGGTGTGCTTTAAGTATTTTAGCCACTAGGAACTCAAATTCTAGATTAATAATTCAATTCTTTACAAGAAATTAGGATGAAGCAACAGAAAGGTTATCCTAACTATGATGAAATGTATTTTCTAAAATTTTTCCTTTGCAGTTTAAAGGGTATAATTATAAATGCTTTTATGAGCAATTTCCCAGAAAATTCAAGTCCTTTAGTTTAAAAAAAAATTTTAAAAAAAGTTCATCCCATCCCTCTGGCAAAGGATTTTTTTCTCCCAGCCAGAGAAACTACCATTCATTCCCTAAAGAAGGTAATCTGAACATTCATCTCTAGAAAAGTTGCTATGTCTCTAGGTAGGAGAACCTTCCAGAACATAGATCAGCAGGGGCTGGAGAGAAGTGCAAGGGAAGCATGTCCAGATTGTAGGAGTTCCGCAGTTCCAGCATCTCTCTGGGTTGCAGAGCCATGCAGGCCCTATTAATTGACTTTTAAGTCACTCTCAGCTGAGCTTCCAGGGGGCTGTCCCTCCATGCCACCCAGCTTCACAGTGTTAATCCCATCCTTGGCTTTCGATTTTTTTCTCTCTCTCTTAGGTTGGCCTGTCCTAAAAGCCTTGCACACCAGCACTGGGAACCCACTCACTATGTGGTGCAGGGTCCTGTGAGGGTAACTTTAGTGATGTGCAATATGTAAGCTTCTGGTGCGCATATAATCTGGAGATTCTGGGAAAGGATTCCTAATAACAGTTATGTCACAACGTTCCCAGCTCCCTAAAGCCCCTGAAAGCCACGTTAAATTAAAGATTCACGGTGGGCTTTTGTCCTTTCATTTGTACCCGTCATGTTGGTTCTTGCCTGTCTTTTATTTTCTTCTGCCTCTTTCACAGTGCTGTAAGGACCGGGCAGAATGAAACCAGCTGTCATTAATACTTTCTAGAAAATCGAAGGGTTTCGTTAAGACTGCTACCATTCCCTTGGAGTTGTAAGGAGCACAGGAAGATCAACTTCCAGATTATAAAAGCACACATCTGATTTTGAAAGCCCAGGCATTGAAGGCCTCTAATCCGTTTCATACTTAGATTCTTAGGACGTAGGAATGTAGCAATAGCCTCAAATCTACCCCGGTAATATCTCATGAGGTCACATCAATGTCATGAGAATACACCCTCTATCCCTATAGGCTCCAAGCATCTGCTGGCTGCAAACAAGCCCTCAAAGCTCCCTTGGAAAACGCCTCCCAAGGCAGGAAGCTTCCCAATTCACCCAGGACCTCCACTCACCTTCCAGGAGGTGGAACAGGCTAATTGTGAGGTGGTGATGTTTGCTTTGCGCTTTGAGCCTGTGCCTTTATGTTTTAAGTATTTAAGAGGCATAATCACCTAGTGTGTAGGTTAATTTCTTTCTGATATTGTAATTTATGCAACATTAATATGGGATGCCAGCTCCAATTTTCTTATGCTTACACTCCAGGAGCCGAGTTGCATATTCTGCCAACTCCATTACATCATCTAAAAACCCAAACATTTCCCATTTGCACAGCACTCACAAC
This sequence comes from Mus pahari, assembly GCF_900095145.1. Taxonomy (NCBI): domain Eukaryota; kingdom Metazoa; phylum Chordata; class Mammalia; order Rodentia; family Muridae; genus Mus; species Mus pahari. The sequence goes on along the minus strand of NC_034599.1, from coordinate 63,574,825 downwards.
TACCCAGCATACTTACATAGTCTCTCTTTTTCTCCCAGATGCTTGCTCTCTCTCTCTCTCTCTCTCTCTCTCTCTCTCTCTCTCTC
>NC_034599.1:63546634-63574729 GCF_900095145.1 Mus pahari | reverse complement strand
CACACACACACACACACACACACACACACACACACACACCAAGATTGGCAACCCTGAAAAGTAGATACTACATCTGAGGTCAAGGTCTGCAACTGCAAGTAATTCCTGGAAGATATTACTATTGCTGTGTTGGCTAAAGGATGCCTCCATGTCTGACCTTCCTTTTTTCCATTCAGACTGTTATGTAACCTAGTGCCTGCGTGCAGGATGGGAGTGGAGTGTCTGGGCCTTACTTCCCCCCTTCCCATGAAATCTCCTTGGAGAAACAGATGACAGACAGGTTTCTTCAAAGAATGGGGGTGGGGGCTCTAGGGGGTAGAGGAATATGGGTCAGCAGGCCATCCTGGAAGATGCACATTGCTTCTATTTTGGTTTCTTGGCGCTTTGGGGAGGCCAGGAAGTGGGGGGGGGGGATTCCAAATTCTCCCGCTTTATATAATTTGCAAGTTACGGATTTGTAGTTGGTTCTGCAGCCTGCCACCCCATCTATTGCAAGAACACACCTGGCAGAAATGACACCTGAAGATGTTAATAAAGCAGGGGAGGTGGGGAGGGGCTTGAGAAAGAAGAAAGGCACAAACTAGAAATCAGAGCCACTTACTAGACACTGTGCACCCCTTCTTTAAAAAAAAAAAAAAAGCCTCCAAACACATGAAGGGGATTTTCTCCAGCGTTTCTGATTAACCCTGTTACATAACCCGCTCGCATTCCAAATCTCAGGCTCTAAATAGACTCTTTGCAGCCAAAAGCTCTGCACAAACTCGCAGAACTGGTGGTCCGTTGCGGCCACCCCCCCCACCCGAACCCTTCACCCCCCCCTTTCCTTTCGTCCCGGTTCTTGTCGCCCCCATTCCCCCGATTCAAACAGAGCCTCGACACAGTCACACTTCGGAAATCGCCTTTAATTAAATGGTACCCCACCACCACCACCACCAGCATATGTCATCCGGATGGCTTTTACTGTACTTGAATTCCGTGAATGGGAAAGCTCCCGGACAGGGGGTGTGGCTAAGGTGGGGCGGGAGGGGAGAATACTGTAAAACAGCCAGCACATGATCAGCCATGTTCCTACCTCCAACTAGCACATCCAAGAGGAAGGGAGGGGCTCTCAGTCCCCCTTTCGCCTCCCCAGAGCCCCCCTAGCCGCCGAATCTGGCTGGAGAGATCCACTCTGTCCCAAGCCCCTGGGTGGCTCGCAGGAGCCTGCTTCCTCCGGAGTGACAGGCGTGATTTATACATTATTTACAACAGTAATTAAAGCTGCAGCTTCCTCCTGCTCTTAGCAAACTCCAGGAGCATTCAAATAAATAATCCCCCACCCCCGAAGGAGGGGGTGGGGATCCCACAGCGGCTTCTGACACCTTTAAGAAAGGAGTCAGCTCCCCCCATCCGCCCCCCCCCCGTCAGGCCACTTTTGGAAGACGCCCGGAAGGGAGCAAGCACCCTTGACTCCCCAGGTCCCCTCTTTCACACAGTCCAGACACCAACGCAAAATGAACCAAAGGCCCAGGAAGGGCTGCTTCCTTAGCCCTGGCCAACCAGCACTCAACTCTGATCAACCCCAGGTTCCCGCAGAAACGCTGGGCATCGCGGCGAGCGGAGGATTCCCAGAGCAGAAATAAGTTTGGGTGCTTTTCTCGGCTTTCTTTCTCGGCTTGTTTGCCTCTCAGCCGCTCCCTCCAATCGCGCGTGGAGCGCCCCACTCCACCATCGCCCTCCCTCCGCGCGCTGCACACGCCCCCTGCCAGCCTCCTCTAGGGCTGCGGGCTCCGAACCCCCGGCTACAAAGTTGCGCCTCTTCCTTATGCCCGGCCCGGCAAAGCAACTCCACAACATCCCGTGCGCTGAGACCCGGGTCTCTCTGCCTTCTCCTCCAAACCTACCCCCAGAGCTGCAGAAGAGAAGCTGCCCGTGTCGCCCCACCTTCCGCCCCCTGAGACTTCTAGGTCTCTCACTCCTCCCGAACCTCCAAGCTTTTCAGGGAGAGGGAGGATTCGAACACTTCTCGATTCCTACCGCGGGGTGGTGGGGATGGGTATGAGGGAAACTGTCAAAAGCAGAAAAGGTAACCGAAGAAGCGAGTAGCCACAACCAGACCCCCTCCCCCTTCTTAAAAGGACACTACCGCTTTAAAAGTTTCTTTCCCCCCACTCCCCCATCTCGGTTTCTTTTTGGTGGGGGGAATCGTATTTAATTTAAATAGCTCGTCTTTGCAGAAAATAAAACAAGCAATCAACGGGGAGGTGGGGTTGGAGTCGCCTGGCTGTCAAAGCTCGGGTCCGTCCCCCTATTGCCCTCTCCCGCAAGCCCAGCACTGGCTTGCAAAAGTTTGCAACATTTGTGGGGGGCCGCGGGGGGAGGGGCGGGGGTGCCGGTCGCTCAGGGCACCACGATAGGCTCGCGCGCGCGTGCACCGGTCCCGGGGACCCCTCGTCTTGCCCGCTCCCCGAGCGCGCGCTCCCCCGGGGTGCCTGGTCCCCTCCGGGCTCGGCGCACCGCTCCCGCCGCCCCCCTGCCCGGAGCCTGGTCGCAGCGTCTCCTACCTCGGCTGGAGCTCGCATAGCTCTGCCTGCGCCCCGCGCCCGGTGCCTCGCTCTTGCGGCCCGTGTCCTGGGTCAGCGGGGTCTCCCTGGAGCCGGCGGCCGCCTCCGAGCCGCTGCTGCCCGGCTCGCTGGCGGAGGGGTCGGGGGCTGCCGGAGCTGACTCCATGTTTTTTTTCCCAATGTAGAGATCGGCGGAGATGGCGAGCTCCGAGACTCCCTCTATCTTCTGTTTTCAGTGCGACTCTATGGTACCAAAAAAAAAAAAAAAAAAAAAAGGAAAAGGAGACGGGCGAGAGCAGGAGGGACCTAGCCAGGCGAGAGCGCGAGCGAGCGCGCGAGTGGCGGTGGACGCGTGTGCGGCCGAGAGGGGACGTGAGGCGGGTTTGACCACAGGCAGCGCTAGCGAGAGCGTCTCCAGCCGGCCCCCGCACCCACACTCCCCACCCTCCAGACCCCAGACCGGGAGCTACACAAGGCTGCCAAATTTGGGAGGTGGAGAAGAAGGAGGGAGGAGAAAGATGGGGTGCCTCCTGCGCCCCGATCCTCCCTCTCCTCTTTAACCCAGGGACAGAAACGATCGGTCGGCGACGTATGGCTCTGTCTACTTTTGAGAGTCCCTCGGAGGCAGTAACTCGGTGTCCCCTATCCGCAGCCAGCTTGGGAGGAGGAGACAAATCCGGTTATCCGCGTTGGGGCACTCGCTGGTAACTGCAGCTCTCTGCAAGCTTGGGCCGAGGCAGGGGAAAACTAAAAGGGAATTAGAAGCTGACTGACAGTCCCCTGGAAGGAGGAAGGTGGGAGGACCAGACGACAAACTTGGCGCTTTTTACTTTGGGATGGGACTGTCTGGGGTTTCCAGTCTTAGATATGACTGAGTCTAAAATAAATTTTGTGACTATAGGATGCATATGTCTAGCCAGTAACTAGTGTTATGGGAAGAGGTCTCTTTCAAGCTCTTTTGCCGGTTTTATTTTATTTTATTTTATTTTCTCCGCGAAGGATCCAGAAACCGTTTGGCAAGACACTATTTTGTGAAGAAAACTTTGGTCAGTATGGTGAAGGACTTTCTGAACCCATGGAAGGGGCCTAGCTGCATCTGAACGCCAGTGTGCCTGCTAGTTTCCTATTCCCACTGGTATTTTTGATATTAAATGCACAGGCTCATCTACAGCAGACAGACATCCTGGAGAGGTATTAATAACGTCTGGATAATAAAAAAAAATCCAGATAATTAACGAGTCTTATCTTTATAAGGCATGATTCTGAGCTCTCCCTTTGGAGCACACCCATCTACTAGCTGATACTTAAGGAAAGCTGAGAATTAAGTGCTTACCTCTGCCCCAAACTCCAGTAGGAAATATCAGCACTAATAGGCTGGGTGGTGAATATCCTTATGTGAGAGCTGGCTTCTCTGTCTCAATAATGAAGCCACCATTTCCTTTTATTTTCGAAGATGCTAATGAAATCAGTTCATTTTACACCCCCACCTTCCTTCCAGAAAACCTGAAAAATTTAACAACACAAATATTATTATCTACCAGAAGGTGGCAAAAATAAGTGTGTTTCAGGGGTGTGTGGTGGGGGGAGAATGGGGGAACATTATACTTTGCTAATTTTCTGGTTTGGAAAATGCTTTTTAAAAAAAAAAAAAAAGTATAAATCTAGTTAAATAGTCTAAGAAGGCTCCTCCCACACTCCCTGTCAGTTGCTATTGATTAGTTATGTGGATTGGATTCAAGCACACAGTGCTCTTTGCCATGGCCTGCGTATTCACCTGCCTAGCTGTGGTCCATTCTTCCAGCTGATCTCGATGGGATGTGAAGGCTTCTGACGACTAAATCTGAGCTCTGCAAGGATCCCTGGCCTTAGACTATCCGTTGGTGCCTGTACACAATGCTATAATGGTCTCCTCTATCTCGGATCTGATGTATGGCTTCCCCAGACTCGTTTAATGAGTAATGTCTACTCTGAGGACTTTCTATTGGTTAAGCCTGTTGCTGATGATCTTGTGCCAACTGACCTAGCATGGTCACATTTGACTTCTCTAAGTCTAAACAAACACTTCAAAGCACACAGCTTAATAGACAACTTCCTCTGGGATAGAGTCTCAAAAATACATCTGCTGGTTGTCTTAGAATATTGTTTTATTTTTTATTTTTATTTTGTTTTTACTTGAAACAGTTACATCACTCTCCTGTTTATTTTTTTTTACTCCAGCTCCTTCTAGTTAATTCCCCTTCCTCCCATTACCACTCCTACCCCTCCCCCTTGAAAAACTCTTGGTCTTTGATTATATTTGTTGCATATACTATATGCATGTGTATAAACACAAATAAATATAAATCAAACCCGCTAAGTTCGTTTTGAGTTGGTGGTGTGTATATGGCTTCAAAGCTGAGCATTCTTCATTGAACAACTAATTAAAGGTGCGCATCCTGAGAGAGGCAAATTCTTTTCCCTGCTGTTCATAGTTACCTGTAGTTCAAGTCTAGAAACAGGATCTCTTCCACATTAATTAATATCAATATCAATATTGATATTGCTCTGATATCAATATTGATATTGCTCTGGTTTTATTTATGTTGATTTAAAGAGAGACTGTATCACAGCAGAGTCCCTACACTTCTGGCTCTTAGAATATTTCTGTACTTTCTTCTACGATGTTTCCTGAGCCATAGAGAGTGGAGCTGTGATGTAGATGTATTGGTTGGGGCCTTGCCTCCCCCATGATCTCTGCCTTGTATCCAGTTGTGGTTTTCTAGGTAGTTCTCCAATTGCTATAAAGAGAAGCTTCTTTGAGGAAGCTGATAGTAGCCACAGCTATCTATAAGGATAAAATGCAGAATGTAGTAATTGTGCTGTTGTAGCAAAGTGGTGGCAGTAGATTCTGTTCTTCAATTGCTTCCTTGATGGTTCTCCTTCAACCAATTGGAATAAGTTACTCTAGAAACATCTTCCAGAAAAGAAAGTGAAGCCCTTCAAGCCTTAGTCAAGATAGAGGTAGATCTCTGTGAATTTGAGGCAATTTGGTCTACAAAGTGAGTTCCAGACTAGTAGGGATTGCAGAGCGAAACCTTGTTTCAAAACAAAAATGAAACACTGAGATAGATCCCAGTGCGGGTGGGAGTAAATTTCTCCTAACTCAACAAAGTTGCTGCTTCTGAGTTTAAAACAACCAGAAACTCATGTGCCGTCCCCTAGGGGAAAAATAAAAGTGAGCTAGACACATTCTTGACTGTCAATCATTGTTAGTTACTAGAGTGTAAATCACCTGGGTTGGGAAAGCATTTGAAACTGGAAGAGCACAATGAGCAGGTTTTTATATTCTTTCCCTTCCTGGTGTCCTTTTCTGATTACTAATTAAGACTCTCCAGTTTTCCAGATATTTGGATAGACAGGAACCCCTTTTAGACCCTGCTCATTGACAAAGAGCAACAATGTTTGCTTTTAAATGATGGTTTTCCCCTTATACTCAGTTCTCTGACAGGCTCTAGCTCAGAAAAGCTGCTCTCTATAGAGGAGCTGAGTCTAAATCCATGTTTTGCTTTCCAGTTTCTTCTTCCTCCCCCCCCCCCCCGTCCCCACCCAGGAGTCCAGGACCTTCCTCACCCATCCCAGGTTCCCCTCCCTATGACAATACTACTTAATTCTCTGCTAGGGTAATTACAGAAAACCTCCAAGTTCATTTGGAGTCTTCTCACATTCCAGTCCCTAACTCTCCTCATCCTAGTGCATCTGCTGGGTTCTATAACTTTTGGCTCTGACATCTGCACCTCCGTTTTATTGTCTTCATTCACTATCAGACATGATTGCCCCCCCCCAAACCCTTGCAGCAACCTTCCCAATAGCTGGCCTTCAGGCTTCTAACCACTGGAAGCCATTCATTCTAGATAGCACTGCCAAGTTAATTACCCTGAACTACAAGCTCTCATTTCCCACCATGTCACTCCCATGCTTACAAGACTTTAATGGCTCCCCATTGCCTATCCAATTAGCTACTAACTAGTCAACAAGGTATTCACGGCTCTACCTCACTTCTCTTGGCACTCCTACACCAAGGATGGAAAGCAGATCTCATCTCAGGTTGCTTGGAAAGGTGTGGGCTGGAATTGATGAATGCTGTCTCCCATGGGCGGAAGCATAGGAAGTGTGACACACATGCGAGTTTGAGTTTGCCAAACTACCTTACATAATCTCTACAATCCAGGATTCAGTCTTCAGGCCATGGTGGGCAATGCTGCTTCCTTCTGCCTCCTTAGTGGGTCCACATTGCACTTCAGTGTCTCTCTTCTCTACATGCCTTTCCTGCCTCCCTGCTTTCTCTTTTGACTGACATCAAGCTCCAGCTGCATAGCAATATTTGACCTGTCTTGATGCTTCTTCTGTTCCCTTACCACAGGATATCTTGTAGTCCAAACTGGTCCCAAACTCCAGAATGACCTTGAACTTCTAATCCTCCTGCCTCCACTTCCTGTATGCTAAGATAAATGGTATATACTGCCACACTGGATTAATTTGGTGTTAGGCATTGAACCCAGAAATTCAGACATGCTAGCCAAGCACTCTGCCAACTGAGCCATATCCCCAGATGTACCCCCCTTTTCTTTGTTTACATTAGACCCGCTCCCCAACTCTTCTCTTCTGTTCCCTTCCCAACAAGTTTGCCTCCAACCTTCATGCCCTGTTCTATTAACAAACTGCTGATGCCAGTGAGTGTCTCCCACATGTGCATGGGTGTGGAACCACACCCACAAGGTAAATGACTCTTACTGCCCCCCCCCTTCCTTAGCCATCAACTGCCAATAGCTCCTAGGTTAGGGGAGGGGCTCATAAAGGCCCATTGACATAGCTTCCTCCCAACACCCATGCTGGAGTGTTAGTTGGCTTGCCTGGTCATCACAGCTTCTATGAGCTCATAGTTCACTAGACATGTCAAGTCCAGAAGACAGCATTACACAGCAGTCTTCCCCACCCTCCAGCTCTTACCTTCTTCCCACCCCATCTTCCATGATGTTTCCTAGGCTTTGGGGTAGCTAAGTTGTAGTACCCAGCTGCACCCCTTTTAAAACATTTAATATTGTCTTCGTAGATGTTCCAGGATTGTTTGAACACTTATCTTTCCTGGGAGATGATAACAGTTCTTGAAGACAATCATCATGCCCTTGTACATACATAGTAGGCAGCCATTGGAGTTCCTGGGTTTGGGAAACAGAATTGAACTAATCACAAAATACCACATCCACACGGCGATCCCATTACACAACAAGAACGAGAGCCTGAGTATTTCAACTTTCAATCACTTGGAATAAGGCTTTCCTTCCTGGATAAAAGATTAGCTGACATGTATGGGCTGTTAAAATTTATATATGCAAAAAAGTTGACAGTTATTTTTCTTACATTTCTTGGCAAGAGGGGAGAGAATGAAAATGATGGCAGTATATAGCAGAATTTCCTTGGGAGCACGGAGCTTTCTACAACACTCACAAGAACAAAGGAGATGGAAAATTAAACCTGAGTGCCCAGACAACAAGTTTCCTTCCTTTCAAAATAGCTTCAGGAGACTGAAGCAGAGCCATGTGCTGGAATAGAATCTAATGGAAATGTAGTTCTGCTCTTGGGCATGGGACAAATGGCTCCGGGAGAGGGTGTGGTCTATACCTAGGGTCATAAGAGCCCTTGGGCTAAACCCAAAAAAGCAAGGCTTGGGCTGCATACCCTTCTTACTAATGGAATTTGCCTGGCCTCCACAACCTCTTGTTTTAACACTCCAGTCTCCACCTGGTGAAGGTAGTTTGAGGCCTTTTGAATCCTTAAAAGGTGAGGCCTAGCTGGAGGAAGCCTATAGGACTGGAGGAACCCTAAGGGCTGGCCTTTGAAATCTGTATAATAGGTACCTACTTCCTGCTGTGTTTCTCTTCAAGAGGAGCCATTATCATGGAAACAGCTTCCACCACAAAATCCAGTCCCTGGCCGGATGTCCTGAAACCCTGAGCCAAGATAATATTTCTCCTTAGGAAAAAAGAAAAGAAAAGAGGTTTCTTTCAAGGATAGAGTAACTGAAAACACAATCCTTTTGGTGGGAAGAGCAAATCTAAACATGACAGACACTAAGAAGTTAAAAAGGAATGTAAGCCTACAGTATCCACTTGAGATGACCCACTCCACCTGATTCCACTGTACCAATGAAGAAACAAACAGAGAGAAGTGGCTTCCTCATAACAACCCTATTGATCAGGAACATTTATTAATGTTATTGTAATTGGTTGTCGAAATAACAATGGTTTAGATATGTTGGGTTAAATAAAAAGTTACTGAATGATATTTAATTTCTTCTCTTTCACCCTTATTTAAAATCTAACCAATAGGAGCTGTCAGAGGCTCTTCTTCTTCTTCTTCTTCTTCTTCTTCTTCTTCTTCTTCTTCTTCTTCTTCTTCTTCTTCTTCTTCTTCTTCTTCTTCTTCAGATGAAGATCATCTGTCCTCTGTGAGGACATAAGACAAGTTCATCCGAATCTGAGCTTTAAGACACAAGTTGGTCATCTCCTCCTCCTCCTCCTCCTCCTCCTCCTCCTCCTCCTCCTCCTCCTCCTCCTCCTCCTNCNNCNTCNTCNTCCTCCTCCTCCTCCTCCTCCTCCTCCTCCTCCTCCTCCTCCTCCTCCTCCTCTTCCTCCTCCTCCTCAGCCCAGGTTCAATTCCTACCACCCATATGGTGGCTCACAAATATCTCTCATTCTGGTTCCAGGAAGTCCAGTATCCTCCTCTGACTTCTGAGGGGCCCCAACATACACACATACACACACATTCAGCAAAACACTCATACACAGGGGGAAAAAATGAAAACAAACAAAGAAACAATTAAATCTGACTAGTAGGACATTTAAATTACTGTGGGACTGACATTCTAACTCTATAAGGCAAGGCGGGGTAGACTGTCTCTGGCACACAGTAGGTACGTTCAAGATTTATTAAGAGTCATCGTCACTGTAAGGGCTCAGCTACAGACACCCTGAGTTAACACCTACCCTCTCTGTTCCTAAAACCTTAATTGTGCTTCTGCAGTTTGCAAGACATGGAGCTGGGTGCTAAGATTCAAAGTTCCTGTGACTTGTAGGGAAGGCGAGACCTTTAGGCAGCACAGTTCCCTGCCTCCTTTACCATCGCCCAGGATTGAGGCTGAAGTCTGCTATTAATCAATTGGTAATTGTCTTCAGAGCTAGTGGCAGGGAGGGATGGGTCCTGGGCAGCTAGCATTCCCTTTGATAGTTTCTGGAGGCAGAGCTGTGGAGTTCCGAATGGAACAGAAAAGCCTTTGACAATATGTTGCCTTCCCTCCCCTGCTGAAGATCAGTTTATTGTGGGTATGTGTGTCCATTTCTGGACTGCCTATTCTGTTCCCTTGATCCATTTGTCTGCTCTTTCGCAGATACTACACAGTCTTGATGACTGTGGTTTGGAACTGAATCTTTAATTCCATGCCACTGTAATTAAGGGAATGTGAATGGACCTATGTGGCTAATGGTCATTGTATTTGACAGTGCGGACTGCTCATTTCACTTTTTGCTCATTTCATCTTCTGAGCCTCCTTCCCATGGAGATTCATTCATAGACAATTAGCTTCTTAGACATTTAGCATCTACGAACACTTAGTTTGTTACAAAACACATGCAAGATACAGTAGAATATTTTAAGAGGAATCAGACAGATCATCTGTCCCCTGTGAGGACATAAGATAAGTTCATCTGCATCTGAGCTTTAAGACACAGGTCGGTTAGGGTCAGAGTGTTGCTGGGTTGGTAGGACACTTGACTAGTACGCATGAGGCTCTGGGCTCTATTCCCAGCACTGTATAAGCCAGTGTAAGACACTGAATACCTGTAATCTTAACTCTCAGGAGGTAGAGACAGGAAGATCAGAAATGTAAGGTCATCCTCAGCTATATTGGTAGTTCCAGGCAAGCCTGAGCTACACTGAACCCTATCTCCAAAACAAGCAAGCAAGCAAACAAACAAGCAAATTGATATCAAATACCACAGAATAGGTTTAGGTAAAGGGTCGAGAAGGGGCCAGTATGATAAAGCTTTCTTGAAAAGTAAGCATTTCATGACTAACATTCAAGAATGATAAGATAAAGTTGAGAAGTAATTGTTTTTATTAAAATGATGAGCTTTTTGTAAGAAGATTTGAGGTACCTGACTCTTTTTTTATCTTCCAGATGTGGGAATTCATGTTAATTATCAGCTTGACAGGATCGAGAATCACCTGGGAGATGGACTCCTGGACATACTTTTCTAGGATACTCTTGATTACCTGATTTAGAATGGGAAGACCTGCCCGCTGTGGGTGGCACCATTTCCTAGGCAAGGGGATCACAGATAGTCTAAGGTGACGAAGGGAGCTGGACATGCATACATTCATCCCTAGTCCTCTGCTTCTTTATTGTAGAGATAAAACGGCTTCAGGCTCCTATAGATGCTACTTCCCTCTCAATGATGGGCTATATCTTGAAATGTGAGCAGAAGTAACTCCTTTCTCCCTTAAGTTGCTTTTTTCTGAATATTTTATATAGCGACAGAAAAGAAACTAACCATAGAGTTGTAATCACACACACACACACTTCTCTACTAAAGAACTACAGAGGAATTTCCCTTGGTCAAGGGATTATTTATTGCCTTTCATATAGGTCAATGGATATCATCTTAGAAATGCAGATTCTCAGGTCTCAGCCAGATTTTCTGAGGCTGAAAGTCTTGGAGATGTGGTTGTGATATCTGTGTCTATAACCAGACATTTTATGTGTCTGTTCTTTGAAAATGTTTGAGAAACACTGTTGTGGGTCCAAGGGTGTCTGAACCATAAAAACACAGATTCAGACACATGGGTACTCTAGGAGGGAGATCTACTTCTCTGTACCTGATCATTTCACCTGCCCTTCCACAAGCCCCAGAATACCCTGCAGCACACAAGGAACCTACTACTGCCAAGTCTAGGACACCTTACCATTTGGGTGGCAATTACATAGAAAGAACTTTTGAAAATCCTATTATTCTGGAAAGATTTGGGAAGAGATAACATTTGAAATTTTAAAAAAGGAGAGAGGGGAGAGAGAGAGAGAGAGAGAGAGAGAGAGAGAGAGAGAGAGTTGCACTAATAAATCAAGATATCACTTTCACATGGCGAATCTATACATTTAGTAGAAGCCTGTGTGAAACTAAGAAATCAATTATATATATATATATATATATATATATATATATATATATATATATATGTGTGTGTGTGTGTGTGTGTGTGTGTGTGTGTGTGTGTGTGTATTCACTTTACATCCTGATACTCCTGCCACCAACTTCCAGGTCACTTCCTCCCCAAATTCCTCTCCCAAGTACCCCCTTCTCCTCTGAAAGGGTGGAGCCCCGCCCTCCCCCATCCCTCCATCCTGGAGGGATATCAAGTCTCTGTGAGGCTAGGTGCATCCTTACCCACTGAGACCAGACAAGGCAGCTCAGCTATAAGAACATATCTCACATACAGGCAACAGCTTTGGGGATAGTCCCCGCTCCAGTTGTTGGGGATCCACATGAAGACCAAGCTGCAAATCTGCTACATCTGCCTAGGTCTAGCCCATGCATGCATTTTGGTTGGTGGTTCAGTCTCTGAGAGCTCCAAGGGTCCAGATTAGTTGACTCTGTTGGTCTTCCTGTGGAGTTTCTATTCCCCTAGGGGCCCTCAATTCTTCCCCAAACTCTCATAAAAGTCCCCAAGCTCCATCCACTGTTTTATTGTCGGTCTCTGTATCTATCCGAGTCAGCTGCTGAGTGGAAGAGGCTCTGAGAGGATAGCCATGTGAGACTCCTGTCTGCAAGAAGAAATAGTTTCTACTTAAACATCAGAAGGGTTACAAAGACTGAAGCTCTCATCCCAAAGTCTACATTTGAAGAGCCATTATGGTCAAACTTACCTTTAGAAACATTTCAACCTGAGACCCTGTTTCCCCAAAAAGGACCCCTTTACCTGAAATGGTCTGACCATCCCATTAAATCTTTTTAAAGATTCCTAACATAATTCATGTACAGATATTTAGTTACTTTAATTTTTATTTATAAGTATGTGAGTGCCCAAAGACACCATTAGAGGGTGTGCCAGAGATCTCTTGGGTTTAGAGTTAGAGAGATGGGTGCTAGGAATGAAACTCCAGCCTTCAGTGAGGTCAGAAAGTGCTGTTAACTGTTGAACCATTTCCCCAGCGCTCACCACATTTCAAAATGTACTTTAGTTACCTCAAGTACTTGTCTGTGTGTGTGCTGTCATGTCCGTGTCTGTAGGAATGCATTTATGTTTTCAGGAGTGCCTGTGTGAGTTCTTAGGCTGGGTTCTGTGTGTTGATGCCATTTTCATTTTTCCTTAACTCTCTTGCTCATTCATTTCTTATAGTGAGAAGAGATCACGCTAGAGAGCAAGTCTATCTTCCAGTTAGATCTTACCACTCATCACATTGTGGAATGCCACTGGACAAAAGAAGCCATATGGCTTAATGCAGAATTAAGGGATAGAGAAGTCATTGGTGTTCACCCTGAGGCATCACCAGCACCGTGAGATCAGGGGTCCACAGCACCAGGAGGGGAGAAGCCAGTGATAGCAGCCAACACTCAAATCATCCCCATAACTTATCTCTTACATCATTATCCCTCAAGCTTGGCTGTAGCTAGAATCACCTGGGAAGTTAGAGAGAGCACTGATGCCTTGGTACCACCTCCAGAAAATCGGGTCTAATTGGCTTGGGGTGCAGCCTAGGCAGGGGCATAGGGAAAGCTCCCTAGGCAATCTGTTGATCAGCTGCCTGTCAAGTCTGAGAATGACTACTGTCCATCCAAAGTGTATCAAGGAGCCCAGGTTGGTCATGACGTGGCCATGTAGCTAAGGATGATCTTGAACTCCTGATTCTTCAGCCTCTACTTCAGAAGTTCTGGATTATGAGTCTATACCACCATGTCTGGTTTATGCATTGCTGGCGATGGAACCCAGGGCTTTGTGCAGGCCAAACAAGCACTCTGGCAACTGAGCCATGTCCTCAGCCTCTCAAATGCTATTGATTAAACCAACATAACTTTGAGCGCTGCTTTGGGGAGGACGCGTTCCCCATTCATTTTCAGAGTTCCTTCTCTTCTAAGACCCAGGATAATGAAAGCACATTACTAAGTCAGATGTAATTTCATTTCTCTCTGGGGAGCAGCTTCAGGTCAGATTCATGAAAAATATCATTAGGCATTTTCTTAGTGATGAATTTTAATGAATGCTGGTGACTGTGTTTGTTTCTTGTCTGTTGCCAAAGTGAAGATGCCAGGGTGCTGCTCATGCCTCCATGTCTCCACTTCTGGAGAAGCTGTGTCTAGTGGAGACTCCTACTACAGCGTCTGGAGGTAGGGCCTGCGCTCTGCAGTCAGCAGCCTGTAAGACCATGAGTGATTTCCCCAAGCCCTCTGAAATTCCCTTAACTGCCTAAAGAATACTTGATGCTAAGAAGACTTGGCGCCGTAGCGCACTTCGGTGCTTGCCTGACAGGCACAAAGCTCTGGGCTTGATTCCCAGAACCATATAAACCAGGTGTGGTGGCACATAGCTATAATCCCAGCATCCAGGACATAAAGATGGGAGGGTCAGATAGAGAAGGCCGTCTTTAGCCACAAAGTATGTTCAAGGCCCACCTGAGATATATGAGACCATGTATCAAAACCAAAAGAAAGAAACAAAGAAAGAGACAGTGTTGATGGGTAGAGAGTGCTAAAATCATGAGTGGATATAGTAGTCTGAATTTCACCCTTTATAGGCCTATGAACTTTGATAATGGTGCCCTCCTCTCCCTTCCTTCCTTCCCTCCCTCTTTTCCTCCCTCCCTCCCTCCTTCCCTATTCCCCTCCCTCCTTCCTTTCCTGTCTTCCCTTTCCCCCAGTGCCTTCTGGAATTCTATGTACTGGTGCATACATGGAAGTTATATGAATATTATGAAAGTTCACTCAACCTTTTTGAGGACTTTGTACTTTTTGAGGACCACGTACAGATTTCTTCCCGGGAAGTTGTTTTCTGTTGTCTGCTTGGTAAATTGCTCTCAGGGCCTTCAGCATCCTTTGGGAGCCAGGCTTCTTCCCAGGGGAGCTGGCTGCCACTTCCAGACCCCAGCAAAGCTGCTGTTTAAAGCTCTCCTCCCTTATCCCACCCTTACTTTCCGATCACAGCTTTCAATTGGGAATCTTTGTACGAGGTCTCTGTCTTATCTCCCCAAACCACTGCACTGCACCCCGTTTCCTGATGGCTTGTCTCACACCATGGCGTGCCTATGTCCCCTCAGCAGGCAACTTGTGGGAATCTTCTCTCCTACCATGTGGGCCCTGAGGATCAAACTAAGGTTACCGGATTTCACAAGAAGCACCTTTACCTGCTGAGCCTTCTCACTGGCTGGGGAAAATAATACCCTAAGGAACCGAACCGATCCTGCTTTGGAAAATACCAGGTTCTTGGAGAGAAGCTCTAGACGCGTCGAGAGAGTGGCGGCAGCATCCGCAGTTTCCCCTCATGCTGTCTGGTTCATAGAAAAGCTCATTCATTGGGGAAAAAAAAAAGGAAGATAAATCTTCAGTTTGCATATTATTTCTCTTCTCAATTGGCGGCTGGCTGTCAGGATGTGTGAGATTCTGAATAACCAATCAAATCATTAATTTCTGGATGAAATTCCAGGATGGGTGGCTAATTAGCAATGTCTAATTAGCAATGCATATGCTGATTTGGGGGGAAGGGAGTTGCCTGTAGAGCCATAAAAATGTTGGCTGTCTAGGAAGAGAGGGGAAAGCATCTGCCCCTTCCATGAGTCACCCAGAACATTCTGGATGCACCACGAAGTCGGTAACTTTCAGCTTGACGCCTGTTTCACATCCAAAAGTTAGATCCACAAATATTTTCTTCCTTGGGACATGTTGTCACAATAAAGAGAAGAAAGCCTTGGATCTGCGCAGCTGTCACCCTTCACGTTATTCTGTTATGATGACATGACCAAAAAGGGTGCACTGATGGGTTCTTATTCATCAACCAGCTTGTTCCGTGGGAGTGGGGTGAGCTAGGAGGAGTTGGAGTAGGAGTCGGGGGACAAAGGTGGGGATCATAGAGCTGACAACAAAGCGTTGTATGACTTTGGAGAAGTTCCTGAGCATCATGGGGTTCAAGTCACATTCCTGCCTCCACCCTGTCCCTGCCCCCTCTGTGAGGTGGATTCAGTGATTTGCAAGCCTCCCTTGTGATTCAAGTTAATGGTTTTTTTTTTTTTACATTTTTTAACATATTTTATTAGCTATTTTCTTCATTTACATTTCAAATGCTATCCTGAAAGTCCCCTATACCCTCCCGCCACCCTGCTCCCCTGCCCACCCACTCCCACTTCTTGGCCCTGGCGTTCCCCTGTATGGGGCATATAAAGTTTGCAAGACCAGGGGGCATCTCTTCCCAATGATGGCTGACTAGGCCGTCTTCTGCTACATATGCAGCTAGAGACTCAAGCTCTGGGGGTGCTTCTTAATGAAAGTGTAGTTGGTCTGGAGGGATTTGACTCAGCCAGTAAAGTGCTTTCTGTGCAAACACCAAGACCTGGCCCGCAGAAAACCACCCAGGAAAAGGCTGGGGAGTTTCTATTGTGTAAAAGCAATGCCTTATTTCTATCTCCACACCCACGTGTCTGGACACCCAGGAGGCGATGAATAACAAGAAGTCGAATGCTTACTCCATGCTCAGCACCTTTTTAACTCTTATGAGGCGTTTTGACTTGATCTGTACTGTGACATCACAGAGCTGGTGCAGCAAGGAGCCCAGCTTTGTAGATGGAGAGAGTGAATCGTAGAGGCAAGAAGCCTACAAGGAGGTAAGACTTGAACTAGGTCTAAGAGTCAGGCATGTTCAACTTTCTCACATTGCAACAGGAAACTGTCATTCAGGCTTGACAACCATGAAAATGAGTTACAAAGACATCACAGAGACATCTCAAAGATGAGGACTCTAGCTCCTAAAGTTTCTATGGATTGCACAGAACTGGGGATGGGTGAGGGTGTAGCTAGGAAACAGAAAAGAAGCTGGAGGGAGGGAAAAGAGGTGCTGAGGAAGAGGGAGGGAGCAACTGGACATCCAAGACACGAAGGTAACAGGGGAAGCATGTATGTGGGGGTGGGGTGGGAAAGTACAATGGGGGGAGACAGGAAGTGGGAGGAAAAATCAGGGAGAAGAATCAGTAAAAACAATTTTGGGGTGTATGGGTGGAAAGACAGACAATGGTTAATAAGGCTTGTTTTTGCAGAAGGCTGGGGTTTGGTTGTCAAATGGATCATAACTACCTGGAATTCCAGCCTCAGGGGATCTGACTCCTGCTGGCCTCTGTGAGCACCTACAAGCACCCGTGGATACTCAAACCTAGACACACAATACGTGTATATATACACATAAATATTTTTTATGCTAAAATTTGTTTGAAAGTCCCTGTAATGAAATCCATTACAGAATATTCTAATTAAAATTTTTCGTGTGTGTGTGTGTGTGGGGGGGGCTACAATTATAGCTGTTCTTGGCCATATGTGACCTATGTCCAGACATACCTGAAAACGCAATGAACCAAAATAATATTTTAGACATAGCGGCTGCTAATTGTTCACATAATAAATTAATAAATAACTGAAAGCAAGACATTACCAGAAGGAAAAATAACACTGAAATTTATAGATGAAGAGAGAAAGACTCAGGAGGGATACATTGTTCGTTCAATCCCTGGAAACACAGTCTAGGAAGGGCCCCTAGTATTCAGAATCCCAGCAGAACAGGAACAGGTAGCACAGGAAGGCTCCTGAGCCAAGAAGTTCACTAGAGAAGCGATGCTCACCCACAGGAAAGGCTTGCATCCCAGGGCTGTGCTTAGCCTAACTCCCTCATTGCCCTTGGATTATCCTCTACTGACACAGCAGCTTGAAGGAGATGGGAGGAGAGAAAAGCAAGGAGACTGCTCACTGTCCCCATTTCTTACCCTTAGCTGTCCCTGTACTGTGGTGAGAATTCTGGGAGTGCATTCCTCTATAGAAAGGAAGGTTCTCTGCAGATGTGCATTGTCTGCAGGAGCCACCAGGGTACCATTTGGCAAATTGCTGCTGCGAAGCGGTAGATGGTACCCTGGTGGCCTCCTAGACTGATTGGATCCCTAAAAGTGTTTAATTTATCTCTGGGGGAAATTTACACCCTGGGAAAATCTGGTTAAATATATAAATGAATCTTCTAACCAGCCAAGATGGAAGATATAATAAAATTATAAAGCCAGAAGGCACTTCCCAAGAGCAACAGGTGCATCTCCCTCCAGACACAACCTCACTGCAGTCTCCCACAGGATTCCTTGGCTGCTTTTACCAGGCCTCCAGGAAGAAGGTTCCAGAATGGCATGTTACCCTTTAACCTGGAAACTCCTTTTCTCATCTGGCTGAAATCCCTGCAGTGGGAACTGGGGCTCATCTCAACCCTTTCAGCTCCTAGTGGGATGGGGGGACATTTGGACAGCAACTTCCTGTGACTCAGAATTTTCTCAGGCTTATTAGTAGACCTGAAGTTTCCCCAGGAATTGGAGCTTTGGGGGTTAAGCACGCTTTAAGAACCTTTCTTCTCACTCTTCTGTGGCAAATAATGACCCCCCCAGTCGCCCACCCCACTGTATATAGAAGAAGGTATGTATATTGTGGTAGCAATCATCTTACTGTGAGTGTAAGAGACCCTTACAGAAGAGGGAGGCTGTGTCAGCCACAGTGTCCACTGTTGGTCAGCAGGGGCTCTGCCCTTTAGTCACTCCTAGTCACTATAGGCTACCAGAACAGGGTGAGAAGACGTGTGGGCTCTGTGGCTTCTACTTGGAGGTGACCCTTATCACTTCCATCTGCATTGACTGAGCTGAGAGTTGAGTCACAGAAGCACATCTGACTCAAGGGAGCAGGAAGGACAGTTCTAATATGTCCTTGGATGCACAGACAACTGTCAGGACAGTAACACTACCAAAAAGCCACAAATAAATATCCTTGCATAGGGATTTCTTGAAGATGGGTGCCCCATCATATTCTTAAGAGTACATGGAGGGACAATCAATGATGTGTGTGTGCGCGTGCACCTGTGTGCATAGTGTGTGTGTGTGTGTGTGTGTGTGTGTGTGTGCATGCATGTGTGTTACAAAACTGAAAATGGAGCCATACCTCCCTCTTTCTGCTAGTACAGTATTTTATATCTATGTCCTTAAAAAAAATCCATGTTTACCATGTTAACAAATTTAAAGGCAAAAGAAGGGGATTGAGGTTTCCATTCAGGTGGCCTAGTTCCCATTGTTTACCATGTGAGATCTTATATGCCATAATGTAGGCACAAAGAAAAATTAGCCATTGCAATTGATCTTGAGACTAATGCAACTCAAAAACCCATGAAGGAGATAGTCAAGTTAATAAACACATTTGTTATAAAACATTATGGCATAATGACCAAGTATGCAGACTTTGGAATGAGGAATACAAAGAATACCTGAGTTTGTGACCTCCCCATGGTTCATCTATAGTCATCCTGGATTCCACCACAGAGCATGAAAGAACCAGAGCCAACCGTCCACGGGAAGCATTGCATTGGTTACCTGATGGAAGCAAGGTGATGAAGGAAGGGGTCACACTGAGCCATGGTTCAGGGGACAAGGTCTGTCATGGCAGGGAGAGCATGGCAGTTGTCAACCGTTCTGCTGGCAGCAGACATTTCTGACAGGGCTTGCTCACTGCTCAGTGCTCTACTCAGGAAGCTAATGCAGGTTATACTGGAAGATCGTCCTAGTTATATCTCTGAAGACATGTCCCCAGTGATCTACTTCCCCCAGTCAGGTCTGACCTAAAGATCCCACAGCCCCTGAAAGCAATGCTGCCTGCTGCTGAACCAAGGGTTCAAACACAAGAACCTGTAGGAACATTTCATATGAAATTCCAACCAACATTTGTGGCACATGTTCAGCATCCTGTTCAAGGGACACCGGCTTATAACAGGGGTCCCGGAAAGTCCTGGACAGTTTCCTGGAGAAAGGGCTCTTGGTTGTGTCTGAGAAGGCAAATAAGAGTTAGGTAAGGAAAGAAGAAAGTTAGAGATCTTCTCTTTGGGAAAAGTCAAAAGTTAGACAGACAGACAGACGGACAGATAGACAGACACAAACCAGCCAGGAGTGGGTCTGAATCAAAACAGAGCATCCTGGGTCATATCCCAACCTTGCTACCTGGAAGTGGTGTGAGTCAGGGTGAATAATGTCACCTCTCCCAGCCTCCTCTTCCCAACACATCCATCAGGGACCTATCAGGATGTCGCTCTAAGCCAGGTTGGATTGACTGTGGTGGCAACGAAGGACTGCTTGTCCTGCTGGGAAGGCTTCCTGTGTACACCACAGTGTCACCCATGTCACCCGTGTCTCAGTTTCATAAGCTTGGAGCATCCACTCCCATTTCCCACACTGTAGGTTGAAGAGAAAAGCCAACTCATTGGCCAGGGTTGGGGACACGGGAAGCATGGCACATTTGTCTTGAGTCTTAAGTGCTAGGCTCCTTGGTCGCAAAGGAAGGTAATTGATTTATCGTTCTCACTAACGTTAAGAGGCTGTGGTTTGTGCCAGATGAAAATTAAATAATTAGCAAGGAATATTCACTTCTAGCATCCCCGGCCAACTGCCTTTTTCTCTATAAAGATGGGCCCCGGGGGAATGGTGAGGATGTAACTGCAATTAAATAAGGGTATAAACTTTGCAGAGAGCTGTCAGGGAAGAGCCAGAGCTTGGCTGGGATCTATTCAAGAGCATCCACCGCTCATGGTGTGCTCTAAGGAAAACGGGATCTAAGCGCTGAGCATCCCAAAGGTGCAGCCATTCTTAGGGCACAAGGGGCCAAAGAAAAGACTTCCTTCCAAAATGCTGTTCATGAGGGCAACGTTTACAGAAAGGAGTATGTTATTTTTCTCAGGGATCCAAAGTCACAGGTAGGCCAGAATCCAAAAGAGCTGGTGAGGAATGTGTGTACATCAGATTATCTAGCTGTTGAGAAGTCTCAGCAGTAAAGGCGCTTGGG
Source organism: Mus pahari (assembly GCF_900095145.1). Classification (NCBI taxonomy): domain Eukaryota; kingdom Metazoa; phylum Chordata; class Mammalia; order Rodentia; family Muridae; genus Mus; species Mus pahari. The sequence goes on along the minus strand of NC_034599.1, from coordinate 63,554,058 downwards.
GACAAGCCTGATGACCTGAGTTCAATGCTGGATCTCATGTGCTGGAAGAAGAGAACTGACTCCTCCTGTAAGTTGTCCCCTGACCTCCACATGCAAAAGAATTATACATAAACACATCTTTAAGAAGCGAATTAACTAAAATTTCAGAGGTACCACTATGAACCCTGAACATGGAAATGTATCCCTTGTACACACATTTATTGAACGTTTACCTTGTTCTAGGCTCAGTGTCAAAGTCCTGTGGCTATAACACTGAATAAAACATAAGTTTCACTTGTGTTATACTCCTCTGTATAATTGAGACTAGACTCAGCTTTAAATAACAGGCATCCAAATTACAAAAGGAAAAACCACATCTTACTCTAGTTAAAAGGGAATTCTGCTTCTTTAGTTATCAGTTTCATGAGAAGGTAAGTCTTGTTTCTTGGGTTTCCATTTCATGTAGTCAGGGACCAGGCTACAAGGGCTCCATTGATCTGGTCTCTTTAGCATGGTGCCTTACATTTCACTACAACTGCTTTGGCCCCCACATCACATGCACATCCTATTGAGCCACAAGAAGTGAAAGTAACCTACATTTCTCCTTTAAGATCACGCCATGTGGTCCTGATGTTTCCCAGCCCCAAGGGTAATATCTGTCAGGTGTTTATTGTGAGTGGTCATGGAGCAAACCAAGAACTCAGACCTTCTGTTTCTGAGAAGGACAGTGGGAACTGGTAACGGGTAGATGATTAATTACTCTAGATTAAAAAGCTGACTTTACCATCTCATTTATGACCAAGTCACTAAAGTAGACACTCTCTTACTGTAAGAAGACAGCCTTGGACATGCATGCCTTACATGGAAGTTTGTCATGATTACTTCCCTTCAGATCTGTAACAGCTAAATGTCCTATATAATAAGCAGGTCAGGAGACAGTCAGTCAAATCAGTAGCAGAAGGGCTGGAGAGGTGGCTCAGGGGTTAAAAGTACTTGCTACTCTTACAGAAGGCACAGAGGTCATTTCCCACCACCAACATGGAGGCTCAAAACAGCCTCTAATTCCAGTTCCAGGAGATCCAAAGTGTTCTGGTCTCCTTGGATACTCGTATGTACCCATACAGCTCCCCTGCCCCCTATATCTTCAAGGATATCCCTCTGGGAGATAATTGTTTAACCTCTTGGAAGAAAAATAAAACTTAATTTTTGCCTCATGCTATGCATAGAAATGCATCGCATACAGATTAAAAATAAAATACAAGAAACCATGAGTGGTTTCTGTAATTAAATTTAAGATTTTACATATCTAATCTAGTAGCATAGAATGTCACAATAATGTCACAATCTAGTGGCAGACAGCACACAATACACACAAATATAGACAATGACAGCACAGCCAGGGATCTCAATTAGGAAATATGCTAAATATATGTACATGCATATGTCTATAGATGATACAAGTGTAGAATTATCCTTAATGGAAGAGAAAGATAAATATTCCACAATGAGAAATGACTGAAGCAATTCTCATAATATTTACATTTAATTTTAATTTAATTCAGACAGTCAGAAAAAACAGGGAAAAAATCAATAAAAATGAGGACTATTTTGCTTACTGTCCCACTTGATAGGCCCATGGTTTAGAATATACATGCAACATAGGTGGTGGTAGAATTTGAATGTGAAATGTCCCCTGAAGGCTTTTGTGTTTGGACACTTGGTCTGGCCCTGAGCCCATTACTTGGTAAGGTTGTAAAACATTTAGGTGAAGCTTTGATAAAGAAAGTGAGTCACAAGAGCAGGGCATGGGACAGACAGAGACTGAGAAACAGAGAGACAGACAGACAGATACCAGACACAGACATACAGACACACACACACACACACACACACACACACACACACATACACACACAGCTGGAGAGAGGGAGAGAGACTGAGAAAACAGTATTTATGGCAAACCTAAAAGAAGCTGTAGGTGATTCAGAATTTACCAATTAACATCTCTGCTCAGTCATAGACACTTGAGAATCTGAACTGACATACACTAGGAGAAAAATGTTCCTAATACTGATCATAAAACCAGGATTCTTGAAATAATATAATTTCCTAGACGCCAATAGCGAAAGGGCACATCATTTAGACCATGAACATAAGTTGTGTCATCAATTTTTTTAAAGCAAACTAAGGTTCCAATGACATGGCACTAAAAACACAATATATTTCCATTTTTATTAATTTTTTAAAATTATGTGCCTATGTGTAGGTACACACATGATCATAAGTGTCTGTGAGGCCAGCGGAGGGCTCAGATGCCCCTGGGGCTGGACTTACAGGGCTATTGTGACCTACCTAGTGCAGGTGTGGGGATCTGAACTCAGGTTTTTTGTAAGAGTGATACAAACCCTTAACCACTGAGCCATCTTTCTAGCACTCACTGCATTTCTTTCTTAAACTGACATCAAATGCCAGCCAGAGTGTGGCGACATTAAGACTCCAGTTTATTGCTGATGGCCTAAAAATGCCTTCGATCAATTTTCAAAAAGATTCAGGAATTCCTTTAAAAAGAAAAAAAGCGCTGGCCTGATGACCTGGAACATCTACGTGTAGCTACTTCCTGAAGAAAAATGAAAGCACATATCTACAAAAAGGTTTCTGCAAGAATGGTGGTGGAAAGCCAAAGCTTATCAAAACGTAGAGCGTGAGTGACCTTGATGGGTACCCTGGTACATCTACAGTGCAACCACGTACACCTAAGGCCCAGGGAACAGTTTGTAAGAGAGGTCAGAAAGGTTACAAGAGTCAGAAGACCAGGATGTCATCTTTGACATAATGACTTTTAGCTATGACATGGAAGCTGTACCCCTGAAACCTCAACAACATGGTGGCCTAACCTAGACCTGCACAGTGACACCACCATTAGACATGCCAGCAAGGATTGAGAAATCTCACAAGGGCTCCATGCCTTGAGAAAGAGCTAAAGGCAGCCAGTAGCTGCAGAGAGAGGGAGACTCGGTTTTCTCCAGGGATGTACCTATATCCAGTCCCAAGAACTCAGCCCCAATCATGTACACATAAAAGGAGTGTTAAATGGACTCAGTAGCCACGTATATGTGACAATTAATAATAAGAAAAGAAGACCAGAAGGACTGGGAGTCATGAGAGGATTTTAGAAATGATATAAATACAGTATGCATATATGAAGTTCTCAGAAAAAATTAGATTAAGAATCCTGGCATACCCCACTACTTAATTGCACACACATGAGAGAATTGGAACCATGGGGACACATAGAAGGACCTCCTGAACTCAGATGTAAGGGAACAAAATCAGGAATCCATTTGCTGAAACACTCAACCTTCTAGATTTTTGATGCAATTTGTTCTCAGACTTGGCTTGTCTGAAGGAGGAAAGTAGTTTTCAGTAGGAGGAAACTCCTTGTAATGTCCGTGTCCACCTTCCATGCAGGACCACTTGTGAGGACTACCAAACACTCGCTCTTTCTGACAACCTGGTACTGTAAGGTCAGATTTTCTGTATAAGGACTACAAGGAGTAAAGAGAAAAATTGACTAGGGATAGAACACAGCCCGTGGCTCCAGTTATCTCTCAGATTGTAATACAGTCTTAGGCAAGGTTCCCTGGAAAACAGAGCCAAGGGCAAAGGATTATCTGTTAACACCTTAGTGGGAAGTGTAATCCTGTGGAATTAAGAGTGAGGGGAATGGGGAATTGATTAAGGGAAGGAGCAAGATCAAATACAAGGAAGGGCATTACCGAGATGCCCAGACCGCATACCAAATACCGCACACTTGCTCATTCTTCACGACCCATCAGTGCAGAGACAGTGTGCCATGGCTTCAGAGTCATCCCAGGGGCAGGTCAAGGGCTTGAAACTAGGAGTAAGGCAACAGTTTCATCTTGTGTTGACTTTGCCTCTCCCCTTCAGTGTCTGCAGGTCCCCTGATGGGTGGGACTCCTTTCTATATGTATCATCTAGACCTTCCCAGGCAGGGTTGGGAGAGACTTAATGTTTCAGTTTATATGTTAGCCTTTTATTACAATTTTTAAGCCCAAACTTATCATCCTCAGATGCGAAGGACAGTCTTTAAGTATTGTTTTGTAGTCTAAACTCAGAGGAGCGGAGCTCCTTCATGCTGAAGGTCCCAGGGCTCTGTAAGGGACATCTCTTAAGTCATATGCTTTCATGTACTGAAGGTAACACAAGACGCTGCTTCAGTTGGGCTCCTTTCACCCTTGTCCCTAAAGGAACAGAGACAATGTCAGGACTGGTGACACTGAGAAAGAGCGGACTATCTTACTGACACTCCATCATGGAAACACTGGGGCTCATTAGGCTTATGCAGATGTATCAAGTAGTGAATTTACATTTATTTATCTAGAGTGTAAGTCATGGTTTGCATTTTTTCCCTCACTTGACAATTGACATCTTTCTTTATTTTCTCCAGATCTCAGGTAACATCTCCTATATCCTTTTTTTGCCTGACTTTCAAATTGAAACTTATTTCCTGACACATACAACACACACACACACACACACACACACACACACGCACGCACGCACGCACGCACGCGTGCATCCATGCGTCATATTGATCTGTGACTTCTAAGTTCACTTTCATTTTTACAACCCTCCTTAGTATTCTCTCCTTGGTCATTAATTCTGTTTTTAGCTTCTTCCTTCTATCTGATTTTTTTTTTCATTTTTCAAAGTTTCCTTCATAATTCTCTGCAGCTTCTTCACTGTTCTTATGGTCATTGTTGGTGTTTCATCTCCTCAGACAGCTGGAACACATTAACCTCGACTTCTGCAGAATCCTTTACTCTTCCTGTTCAAATCTTTTTTTTTTTTTTTTTTTTTTTTTGGTTTTTCGAGACAGGGTTTCTCTGTATAGCTCTGACTGTCCTGGAACTCACTTTGTAGACTAGGCTGGCCTCGAACTCAGAAATCCACCTGCCTCTGCCTCCCGAGTGCTGGGATTAAAGGCATGTGCCACCACACCCAGCTCTATTCAAATCTTTTGCATAGGGAGAACCTTTCATGCCTCAGTTTTTCTCATGAATTTTAACATGTTGCATGCCAAGGTTTTGTTACACTATTTTTGTTTTTTTGTTTTTTTTGTTTGGTTGGTTGGTTTTTGTTTACTCTATGGATGTTTCGTGGGACCTTTATTGGGGTCCCACAGTGGGATACTTAACTCACAGGTGAGTCTCATAACAGTTACCCTGACCTCTTATCCCACAAAATTATGTGATATGATGTGATGTGATATGATGTGATGTGATATGATGTGTGTGTGTGTATGCCAGAGCTCAACATTGAGTATCTTCCCCAACAGCTCTCCATTTTATACTTTTGAGGCAGGGTCTCTCACTAAGCCTGGAACTCATGAATTCAGCTGAATTGGCTGGACAATATATTTCAGGGATCCGTGTGTCTCTCCCCTCTTCTCCTCAGCAAGGCGTTTACAGATGTACCATCATGCCTTGCTTTTACATAGATGCTGCTGATCTGAATTCAAGTCCTAATGTTTGCACATCAGACACTTACTGCCTGAGCCATGTTCCCACCTCTGATGAAACTAATCTTTAATCAACTATCCACCCAGCTCAATATGATCTATAGACTCAGACTGTAACCTGCGGCTTTTTATACATGGACCAGCCATATCACAGAGCCTCATCCACACGGGAGCTTGAGAGTGACCTGTTACCGTGAGGAGGTGTGTTTAGGCATCTTCCTTAGGGGTGAACTCTGGCTGCCTTTGTCACTGCAAGTGGGGTGTGTTGGATTCTCTTCCTTAGGGTGCACTCTGGGTCCCTCTGTCTGCATAATCCAGAAAACTCTGTTCCCATTTGCTGCTGGATATTTCTGATTCTCAGAAATGTTTGAAATATGTTTATGTTATTTTAATAGAGATATATTACTAATCACTGTTTGAATTTTGAGTGTGTATATCTGTGAATACAGTTTTGCCATGTCAAATCACAATATATTAAGGAAGTTGAAAGTTCCTTTATATATTTTAATAATAAAATATAATGTAATATAATCTATGCTTATACTATGTTAATTATTAGAAATAGACTTCCTGTTCAACCCCTTTAAAAACACATACCTTTTAAAATTGGGGGTTAATTTTTAGATTAAGCTCAAAGGTAGTTATTAAAGTACATGTGAAAAAACCTATCACAGTATTATTTGAAAACAAATAGGAAAAAAATACCTAAATGACCCAGAGTGGGGACCAACTAACTAAATCACACACACACAAAGAACTTTTGATTATTAAATATAATTAAGTAGATACATATGCTGATAAGAAAATATTAATTAAATGAAAAATGTATACAATAGTTTATTCAGTGTGTGCCTATGAGCATATAAGTATATCAAACACGTATACATGTGTGTGTGTGTGTATATATAGATATAGATATAGATATTGTGAAATATTGACACCTCAAAACAGAAGGAATATAGTTTATTTAAATGTCCTTTAAGTCAAGTGTAGAGTTCCTTGCCTGGAATCCCAACACTTGAGCAGTGTAGACAGAACAATTGGAGTTCATGGCCAGCCTGGTCTATCTGATACCCTGTCTCATAAAACAAAAAATATTAAAAATCTTTCCTTTAAAGAACCGTTGTCCATGTCATTTTGTTTATAACTAATTGAAGTTTCTTTTGTTAGAAGTTTTTGTCTCCTATTTCCATACGTGATCAATGGAAATTACTACAGTGTGATTGGTAATCTCTGCTGTCCACCTGACTGCATCTGGAGTGAACTAAAAATTGAAGCAGCTGGGAGACATGTGGTGATTTTTCTTGGGTGCTCCAGGTGGAAGACCCACCTCAGGTCTAGACCATCTTGAGTCAGATGACCCACCCCAAGTCTGGATCATCTTAAGTCAGAAGACCCACCTCAAATCTGGACCATCTTAAGTCAGAAGACCCACACCAAGTCTGAACCCCACCTCTGATAGCAGCCCACATGAAAGGGCCTGTCTGTCTGTCTTGTCTGTGCCTTCACATTGACTGGCAAGCATCTATCCTCAGCCATTCCTTTGATGGACTTAGAACCTACTTCTTCAGGATTCCAAGATGCATTGAAAACTGCCATATCTCTAGGACTTCCCTGTGACTCCACACCAGATTAGGACGCTGAGAAATCCAGTCTCCTGGATTGAAGAACTGTGGGATCCTTGGCCCTTCCAATAGCAGACAGCCAGTGCTGGATTACTCAGATCTCAGACTGTAAGCCACCAAGATAGCTCCTTGATATACAGAATGAGAGAGAGGGAGAGGGAGAGGGAGAGGGAGAGAGGGAGAGAGGGAGAGAGGGAGAGAGAGAGAGAGAGAGAGAGAGACAGACAGACAGACAGACAGACAGACAGACAGACAGACAGACAGACAGACAGGGAGAC
>NC_034599.1:63537675-63545974 GCF_900095145.1 Mus pahari | reverse complement strand
ACTATATTAATCCTGCCGATCCATGAGCATGGGAGATCTTTCCATTTTTTGAGATCTTCTTCAATTTCTTTCTTCAAAGACTTGAAGTTTTTGTCATACAGATTTTTCACCTTCTTAGTTAACGTCACACCAAGGTATTTTATATTATTTGTGACTATTGTGAAGGGTGTTGTTTCCCTAATTTCTTTCTCCTCCTGTTTATTCTTTGCGTAGAGAAAGGCCATTGTTTGAGTTCATTTTATATCCAGCTACTGCACTGAAGCTGTTTATCAGGTTTAGGAGTTCTCTGGTAGAATTTTTAGGGTCACTTATATATAAAATCATATCATCTGCAAATAGTGATATTTTGATTTCTTCCTTTCCAACTTGTATCCCCTTGATCTCCTTTAGTTGTTGAATTGCTCTGGTTAGGACTTCAAGAATGATATTGAATAGGTAGGGAGAAAGTGGGCAACCTTGTCTAGTCTCTGATTTTAGTGGGATTGCCTCCAGCTTCTCTCCATTTACTTTGATGTTGGCTACTGGTTTGCTATATATTGTTTTTATTATGTTTAGGTATGGACCTTGAATTCCTGATTTTTCCAAGACTTTTATCAGGAAGGGGTGTTGGATTTTGTCAAATACTTTCTCAGCATCTAACTAGATGATCATGTAGTTTTTGTCCTTGAGTTTGTTTATATAGTGGATTACGTTAATGGATTTCCGTATATTAAACCATCCCTGCATCCCCGGGATGAAGCCTACTTGGTCATGATGGATGATCATTTTGATGTGTTCTTGGATTCAGTTTGTGAGGATTTTATTGANTATTTTTGCATCGATATTCATAAGGGAATTTGGTCTGAAGTTCTCTTTCTTTGTTGGATCTTTGTGTGGTTTAGGTATCAGAGTAATTGTGGCTTCATAGAATGAATGGGGTAGAGTCCCTTCAGTTTCTATTTTGTGGAATAGTTTGAGGAGAGTTGGAATTAGGTCTTCTTTGAAGGTCTGATAGAGCCCTGCACTAAACCCATCTGGTCCTGGAAGTTTTTTGGATGGGAGACTATTAATGACTGCTTCTATTTCCTTAGGGGAAATGGGACTGTTAAGATCGCTAATCTGTTCCTGATTTAACTTTGGTAACTGGTATCTGACTTTTAAACTGTGTTGAGACCGAAAGATATGGGGACCTTTGAAGTTGTATAAGTACATTTTGTGTTATGATATGGCTATAAGCCAGAGAATGGAATGTGGTGATTTGAATGAGAATGGCTCCTATAGGCTCATATATTTGAAGGCCTGGTCCTTCCTTGGTGGAACTACTTTGGTCAGAAAGAGGTGTGACCTTGTTGGAGGAGATGTGTGACTAGCCAAGCTCGGACTAATTCTTTGTCATCCTGTTTCTGGTGGATAAGATGCAAGCTCTCAGCTACGACTACAGGCCACTCCTGCCTGCTTGTGCTGTGCTTCCTGCCACAATGGTCATGGACACACCTCTGAAACTGTCAGCAAGTCCCCTTATTCACTGTCTCCTTTTATAAGTTGTCGTGGTCATGGTGCCTTTTCACAACAGAACAGTGACTAAAACACACAGAAAACTCTCCACAGGAGTGTTGTGGAAGGTTAAATGAGATCTTCCATGCCAATCATGTCTGCTCATACATCATCCAATGAAAGGATAAAATGATAGCTTTGCAAAGGGACTGGTGATGAATGTTTCTGGGACTTGAATGTAGATGTAAGAGCTGAAGAGGACCTCATCATGTGTTGAAGGGTGACAGCCAGCGTCACATGCTCTGGTAAAGTAGGAAGGGATTTTGGAGTGTGATAGAGGGGAGGGGAGGAAGGAGTCACAGGAAGTATTATGTAGGTTACAAATGGAGCAAAGTAATATGATCTAAATTATAAGAAGGAATTCAAGATGTGATAGGGAGTGTTAAAATGTCACAATAAAGACTCAAACCTTTTATACTGCCTCAGAAACCCCCAAAATACAACAGTATCTCAGTAATTAGTAGTAAGATATGGCAGAATTAAGACTAAATAGTATATTCATATATCTAAAAGTGAACAGGTATATCTTGTCCATTACAGGGAAAAATGTTTTTTTTTATTTATGTATACTGTAAAATCAACTCCATACTGCCAAAAAGATATATTTTAAAACTAAGAAATTCAACAAGATGATCCTAAAAAAATGACTCACTAGGTACAAGGAGACAACTAGAAACGAGGGATTGCACTCTCAGTAGCAAAGTCCTCCTCAAGGCAGACAGCATTAAAGGAGGATAAGAAAGACACATTATAACGTTAAAGCCACATTCTGCAGGGACGATGTGGGATGTGGTAATGTGGCTGTGGAGGGTTAGAATACTTTGTTCTTGCAAAATATGAAAGAATGCAAGAAGGAAAAGAGTCAGCAGCTGTCATTATTGAAGAATTCTCTCAAACAGTTTTTGGTTTCAGTGTGAGATGGGTCAAGTGGGTTAAGTACAGATAACATATATAAAAGGTCTGATGTTTCAGCAGCAAAGGTCTTGTGTGTGTGCATGTGCATATATATATATATATATATTATATAATATTATATATATATTACATAATATTATATATATATATATATATATATATATAATATTATATCTGCCTATAGATTGTCTACGCTCCTTTCAAGTATATGTGGAAATTTCACTCAATAATTACCTTCATAGGTCCAAAGTTGGTCGCATAAAATAGAAATATTAAAAACCACGCTAACCAAAAAACAGTTCAATCCAACTATGAAACAATACCTCTCACCCCCCTAAAATGTGCACTTAAGAACTTGTTGGTTGTGGGATAAGACCCCCTGCTGTCGTGGGAGTTGTGGGAAAGCTTGGTATCAATATTCCAGATGAGAACAGGGGGCTCCGTTGAAGGAATGAATGAATCACAGGAAGCTAAATGTCTCCATCCATAAATGAAAAAATGAAGACAATAAAAAATGCGTAAAATTCCTGACTGTGAAAGCTAGGGGGAAAAAACAAATAAACAAATATAAGAACAGAAATCACAGTAATAAAGGTAGCAATTAATGAGATAGACAATAGTAAATCTGTAAACAAGTTAGTAACTCAAAGCCTGCTCAAGGAAGAGGCAAACCAGTATCAAAAACCCATAACAGAAAGTGAAATATAAGAAAATGGGAAATACACATATAAAACAGGGGGGACTAGGTAATGAATACAGTGATACAGAGAAAACCAGTAGGAACCTGAGGCAACACTTCATTCCTCTAAGCAGGTGCACGTGAAAGAACTAGAGGACATTAGGAATTTCTTAGGCAAACATAACTTAATAAACTGACATTAGTGGTTATGGCAGCTTAGAAACACAAGTTTCCATCGGAGTGGCAAAAACAAAAATCATGAGGCACATATAATTTTAAGAAATGTTAGTAAGCCTGTAGGAACTGGGTAGTTCTAAAGCCATAGAATGCTTCAGATTTACAGTGAATAAAGACCGTTTTCAACTGTTATGATGAAGGAATACTGCTAGTATATAATTTTTAAAGATTAAATAAAACATATTACAGAGTTTGCTGTTATGGTTTGAATGTGATATCCCCCCAACAGGCAGCGACCCTCGCTGGAGAAAAGCCACTTGGGAGTGTGCTTGGGGGCTCTATTTTTTAAGTGTGTGTGTGTCTGTGTGTGTGTGTGTTGTGTGTGTGTGTGTGTGTGTGTGTGTGTCTGTGTGTGTCTGTGTGTGTCTGTGTGTCTGTGTGTCTGTGTGTGAGTCCAGTGTCCAAGGAGGCCAGAAGAGGGCATAAGATCTCCTGGAGCAACCTGGTATGGGTGTTGGAGACTGGACTTCGGTCCTCTGCAAGAGCATACACACTCTCAAGAGCTGAGATCTCTCTCCAGCCCTCCACAATCCAGTCTTCATTTAAAAGAAAATATGAATGAATGGATAGATAGTTCCTTAATATACCAAGTGGTGTATAGAATTGATTATTAATCAAAATCCTTTAAGACAGATTTCTGAATGCCATAATCGTAAATACTGGAACGAGGAAAGCTGAAAGTCATAAAAGTCCTGAATGTTAGAATCTTGAAGAGTCAGAATTCTAAAAACTGGATGTGCATGGGGGGTGGGGTGGATTGAGTCAGGAAGGTTATATAAGAGGGATAAAAAGTGAATTGTGGGGAAGGAATTGGCCATGGCACCCAGCAATGATGAGCAATTCGGTCTCAAAATGCTTCATTTGTCGGTACTGGCATTCTTTCCAGATGAGGAAATCCCAGAAGCTTTTAATGAATTCAAACCACATTTGCCTGAAGAAGCCAGAGCTGTTACCGCCTGGCTCCCAGGTCGCTCTGTGCATGGTAGGTTGATCAAGAAGCCACTTCTGTGATGGGGCTGCATCTAATCACCAGGGTTGTTCTGGCCAGTTCTGCGCTCCGTGTACCAACCAGCGCCTGCAGGATGGAGTTCTGAGGTCCAAGCACAACGTGGCACTGGCGATGGCAATGTTAGGACGGTGTGCACACATGGGGATATACTGAATTATAGAATTTAAAGACATAGAAACAGGTACAAAACCATGAGTGATCCTCTGAGGTAAGCAATGACTTTTTAAAAAGGCAGCTCTTTATTGTGATGTGTCTTCAAAATATAGTTATTCTGATGTCCACGACCTGAAGTTCATCCTTCTGTATCATCAAATAGTTGCCCTTTCCTGTTCTCCTTTCTACATGTTATACTGCACTCATCTGTGCATTTGTGTGTGTGTGCTGTATGTGTGTAAGTGTGAATGTTAGGTGTGTGTATAAGTGTGAACGTATGTGTGTGTATAAGTGAGTGTGAATGTGTGTGTGTTTTAGGTTAGGATCCATATAGAAGGGACATGAGTGGTGAAAGAGGACATGAATCTAATTGCCATACTTTTAACTATATCCTTGTGTCTCCTCTTTTGTGATAGATAAACACATAAAAGTAAAATTGATAGTGGAAGTGTAAGATCCAACCTGGAACTCCACTGCTTCTGAACAGCTATCCTAACGGCACAGAAGTATAGACATTGGGTCTGGCTGATATCACTGTGTGATGTCTTTATTTTGGAAACTCTTTATAATGAAGCTTTAATTACTCCAAAACATAAAATTCGTGGTCCTGAAAGTTGGCCAGCTCCCAGGATGGTCGACCACTGTGCGGTTGCCCATCATCTGTCCTGTGATGTCCTTTTCATCTGCAAGGTCACTTCTTAGTGTTTCATTGTTCTCTCTCTCTCTCTCTCTCTCTCTCTCTCTCTCTCTCTCTCTCTCTCTCTCCCCCCTCTCTCTCATATCTACCTCTCCCAATCCACACAATTTTAAACCATCAGCATTATTTCCACAGGTGCCTATACCATATGCTTCATTTGTGCCTTGTTTCTTTTTTTCTTTTTTTTTTCTTTTTTCTTTTTTTGGTTTTTTGAGACAGGGTTTCTCTGTATAGCCTTGGCTGTCCTGGAACTCACTTTGTAGACTAGGCTGGCCTCGAACTCAGAAATCCACCTGCCTCTGCCTCCCAAGTGCTGGGATTAAAGGGGTGTGCCACCACGCCCGGCTTGTGCCTCGTTTCCAGTACTGGATATAGACGATATACTGGACCCTTCAGAGACTTACAGTTTGCATTGTTGTCCCATTGACTTTGAGATGAAACACTGTGCACAGCAGCATGAGCACGGACGTTTTTACTTGGAGGAGAGGTCCTTTTGCACATCTGCTTTCTGGAAACGTGAACACTCTTCAAGATCTCAGCTTTTCGGGGCCACTGTGTATGCAAGGGTCTAGAGTGGTTTCAGTCCATTTTCCCAAAGGGCTTCAATCACCACTCGGTGTGTCCAGATGCCCACAGTTACAAAGCTGGGAGCTTTATGCTTCATATAGTGTTTACTATTATTGCCTAGTTTATGAAATAAGATCTATAAAGTCGATGAAATATCTGTTATAATTTGTGTCTACTCTATATCAACATGGAGATAATTACTTATACTATATTGGTAAACAAAAAAAAATAAGAACACGAAAATTCCAACTGGATTAGAACTTAAATATTTATTATTTTATTATCTATTTATATGCATATATGCGTGTGTTTATGTGAGTGTAAGTCACGAGTATGTGGGTGCCTAAAGAGGTCAGAAGAGGGCCTTGGATCTGCTGGATCTGGAGTTCCAAGCCATTGTGAGTCAGCTGAAGCAGGTTGTGGGAACCGAAGTTGGATCCACATAAGCAAGTGTTCTTAACTGCTGAGCCATCTCTCCAGCTCCGGAGATTAGAATGCAGGACCTACTATATTTAGCAAAGAAATGATGTGAACCAAGATGATGTATTAAAAAGTACATGACTTATGGAAATGATAAGATCTTGGGTCATTATTTTCCTGATTTTAATTAGGAAAATCTGTGTGCTACCTGTGTGTTGGGAAATTAGTTGGTATAATTCTGGATTCATACTGACAGTGCTTAAGGATTTATCAGTGTGAAAATTCTGAGCATCTGAGGTTTATAATTAAGACTAAAGGGCTAACTTTACATAAAATCACAAAAGAACTAGTAACCTACCAGTCTCCCTGTCTTTCTAGGTACCCTGATACCGCCCCATCAGACATAAGAACTCATAACTGTGTCCACCTGTTCACATTTCATAAACGTTTCAATCAAGGATGTCTTGACAAATGACAGAACTTAAAAATCTGTGCAAACTCATGGTTCCTATACAAAAATATGCTAAAGACAACTAGGTTCAATGCTGGGATCCACCTGGTGATCAGCAGAGAGGCTTTCTAAGTCTGAAGGGACAATAAAATATTGCTGTGTGTGTCAGCACTTGCCTGTAATCCAAGCACCTGGGAGGCAGAGGCAGGAGGATCTAGAATTCAAGGTCAGCATGCTCTATATAATGAGTTCCAGGACAGCTAGCCTACATAATGATACTTATCTCAAAGCAAAACCCAAAACTATAGCCAAAAAAAGAAGAAAAAAAACTAAACCAAAACCAAAACCAAATAAAAATGCTGAGCTACACACTTCAGACATTGTTATATATCAATTCCATAATTATTTTCCTAGCCTTTATTTACACACCATTATGCATAATATTATAGATTATATAATATAGATATTTATAGTGCATCATGGAAATTTCAGCTTTAAGCATGTTCTATGTATGACACTTGCTTAGAAGGGCATAAGCAATACAGCCAATGGCACAAAAATGTGGACACAATTGAACCAAAAACATGGATGAAATTGGTGCAAAAGGCTGAAGTGGGAAAAATTAGCCCTCCCCCAGGAAAACATTTTCATCAGCCGGGCTTTGGTGTGGCAGTGGCAAAGAGCTGTGTGGCCATCTTGGCCTGCATTCTGGGAGGAAATGGCTGGTACCACTCCTCTCAAGCTGACAGGCAGTGGGAGCCTGTGTTGTGGGCCATCATATCCTTTCACGGGTCCTATCCACTGTCTGGTTTTCTCGCCAGCTTCAGAGATGCAGGAAATCAATTTAGCAGAGTGGGATACCCAGATGGGCAACTTCCCTCATTTATTTTGAGGTTAACTCTGTGCCATGCGAGTTAAGGTAATGAGCAGTTTGAGACGAAGCGAGGCTGTTTCTATATTTTGTTTGAGTGATTTAAGATGTAAACAGGGCCCTGTGGCAGATGATTAAATCCAGACTGCTTCAGTGTGTGTGTGTGTGTGTGTGTGTGTGTGTGTGTGTGTATGCACATGTATGTACAAAAAGCCATGTATGTGGAGGCCAGTTGTGAAAAGACTTCCTCAATCTCTCCCCATCTTACATTTGAGGCCCAGTCTCTCACTAGACCTGCACTTTGGAGTGTCCAGCCACAGCGATCTCTTGTTTCTGCATGCTTAGAAGTTTTTTTCATGTGCGTTCTGGGGTTCAAACTCAAGTCTTCTTGTGTGTGAGCATCACTTTACAGACAACCATCCCCTCAGCCCCAGCAACGGAGCTCCCTTCTGGAATGCTGCTCTGTGCAGGCCTATGCAAGGCTCTTCTGTCTACATTAACTTTAGCCCTCATTACAAGGCTGTCGATTTCTATAGATGAGGATGCTGAGTCTTGGGTGACTAAAGTAACAAGCCAAGCATGGTTACATGGTCCAGACAAGGGTCCAACAGCTACTAGCTTGGGACACTCAGCAGGCTACTGACTTCTTTCTCCATAGTCAAACTGTGGGTAAATTATTCAACCCGCCAAGATGGATTGAAAAACTTTAACTTTTACTTCTTGTTTCTCTCTCTCTCTCTCTCTCTCTCTCTCTCTCTCTCTCTCTC
>NC_034599.1:63511102-63537595 GCF_900095145.1 Mus pahari | reverse complement strand
TGTGTGTGTGTGTGTGTGTGTGTGTGTGTGTGTGTGTGTGTGTGTGTGTGAACTTCTTGGACTGGATTTTCACACCTAAAAGAGAGTAAGTGCTGAGCATTCATACTTTTTTAGATTCGTATTCAGGTTCCCAGGGTCAGGCCAATTGACTCTGCAGTTACTACTACTGTCCTCAAGAGAGGAGCTGGTTAGCCAAGTGCTGTGGGGATAAAGGCATGGATCACGTATTTGAGGATAATTGGTTGTTTTTTACAGTGCTTTCTGTTGCTGTGATAAATTGCAGAGCCAAAAGCATGTCGGAGAGGGAAGGGTTTATTTCATCTTATATTTTCAGGTCACAGAGGTGTCAGGGTAGGAACTCAGGGCATAGAACTGAAGGCAGCAACTGTGGAGGAATGCTGTATAGTGGCTTGCCCCTAGCTCATATTCACCCACCTTTCTTATACAGCCCAGGCCCACATGCCTAGGGATGGTACTGCCTACAGCGGGTTGTGTCCTCCTACATCAATTAGCAATCCAGAGTATGCCTGGTAGGCCTTCTCATGGACCAATCTGATCTGAGGAGGTAATCCTCCATTTGAAACTCTCTCTGATGACTGTGGGCTGTATCAAGCTGATAACAGGATAATTAGAATACCTGTCATGTGGATGTGTGGGCTTTTCCTTAGCAGATAGAACAAGGAAGGTATTTTCTGTGGAATAAATACTTTGGGATTCTCTTCCCACTTTAACATCTTCTTGAGGATTGACTTCTTACAATGAGAATGAGAACTGGTTATTTTGGGAATTGATGACTGCTTTCACCCAAAGCCATTGCCTCTAGGAACAGGAAGACACTGGGGGCAAGCATTCTCTTCCTCCGTCCTGGGCTCAGTCAGACACCCAAGGTCTTCCCCCAGAAATCCCTGACGTAAAAAGACACTCAGTGTGAAACATGGGGCAACTGTTGACAGAGATTGACCTTGGCAGGAGGGATGTCAGGAACACCCAGAGCTAGGAGAGTCAGGACGATGATTTCCTGGTACCCAAGTCACTCCGCTTCCACAGCCCCTCATTCAGGAATCATGGATGACAGGTAAAATGGGCACAAGCTCACATATGCAGAGTGTCGCATAGGGAGTGAGAGCCAGAAGGCATAAGTACTGGGTAGCTGGGATTCCTGAAGGTCGTAGACATGAGCTTGTCTCTTCTTCCTCCTGTCACATTGACCACTTCACTCCTGCCCCAGAGCATGCTGTGCTCTGAGCTTCCGGTCTCACCATTATTTCCTTCTTCTGTCTTTGTGTTTTGTTCAATAGACAGCACTACCCGTGGAAACCAGTGAGATCCAAATGGTTAACCGTGAGCAGCGCCTACACAGTGTCAATATTTAGAGTGGCGCTGTTTGACCGAGGGCGGCTTCTCCCTCCTCTGAGTAATTACTCTGTATGTGGATTCTCGGTTTTCATAAAGGAAACTTGGCTTGCTAGCTATTACATGTACCAAATGAAGCCTAAGCTTGGGTAAATGTTGAGAAATGAATTAAAATGAAATTGCTGCTTGCGATGGGCCTTCCATGATTTAGTGTGGTTTGGGAGGCAACCATTCCAGGGTCAATTGCCACAAAGGAAAACATCAGCATTGTCACATGGCAACCATGTCACACACAGTTCCATTTGTCAGAAAGATGGAAACAATCCTAGGTCTAATCCATGTACTCCCTTCCTGCACATACAGTCTGTCCCAATCTTAACTTGGGTACTAGTAACTCTCCAGTCAGATGTATGCTCAAAAGGGCGGTGTGGGTCACTGAATGTTGACAGTGCAGATTGGAAATGATTATATCCCTCAGGAGACACTCCAAGGTTTTCTAGCATTTAGCAGAAGAACTTTGAAAGATTGGGAAGGGGTTGGTAAAAGACACTGTAGTGTACATTATATTGGCTTTTTAAACCATCTGAGAAGTTGGCTCTAACTCTGAGGATGTAACCACCCCCAACCCCTTTCAGACCTAAACATGCCTATCTCAAGGTGTCTCCTCCAAGTTTCTTTAATCTTGGGATGGGATGAGCTCCCTGACTGTGACGGGAAGGGAAAAACAGTGGAAGAGTGAAAACACTGTGCTCTTGAGAATAGTTAGAATGCAAACCCCATTCCAACAGACTGCTCTTGTCCTGTGCTATATATACTGTGAGGAGGGGGAAGCCATGGAAAGAAAGCTCACCCGGGAACCCCAGCTGACTGCCACAGTTTCCCTAGTTGGCTCCTGCTGAATGTTGTGAGCATCTGGTTTGATAATGTCTTGCCCTTTACTATTTGTTCTTCTACATGGAAGCCTCACCCAGGGTGACACTGTCCTACCCTGCATTCCTTGCTGGCGACCCCAGCTGGCTGCCTTAAAGGGGCTTTCCAAGGATGCTTCTGCTGTCTGCCTGTTTTGAGCATCCGGTTTGATTTTTTGCTCTCTATCTCTCTCTTGACATTTATATTTACTTTGACTTGCTATGCTTAACAAATTCACTCATACCTATCATCCATTACCCTCCAGACCGCTCAGGATGGCCTCTTTAGACAACATCTATCACAGGCTGTCTCATGTCCCTGTACCCTTAAATTTGGTTCTACTCTGTAAGACCCATCCAGTCTCACTGCAGATCGCTACAGAGGGGAATAAAAGCGACACAGTGTTAATCCAAGTTAATGTGGCTTCATTCCTCAGGCGAATGAAGAAAAAGATGGATGATAAACAGTGAGGCTTTTAGAAGAAATGGCAAGTGAAATGTGGGGACAATTATTTTGAGTATGGCAGATTAGGTACCTAATCTACTGAAGTTAAAAGAGCGCTCAGTGCTAACACACAGGCAGAAACTCCTTCGCTGGATTAACCTTTTTCTTGTTCCCCCTACAATGATTACTGTGTGTCTTTCTGACCCCAGCCTGGCCCTGGTCCCAAAGCCTCAAGATCATCCAACTTCAGTGCAAAGCATGTCCTATCATCAACCACAGCACTTGCTTGGATCAGAGACTGGGCTCATCTGGAAGACGCCTGTTAAGTATTTGTGTGACTCCTGGCTACTGCTTCTTCTTAGCTAGGGACAAGAAGGCACCCTATTTCCAGGAGCTCATGGGGTGATAGGAATGGAGCCAGAACCTAACGAGGAACTCACTTGCCTCTGTGCTCTTACTGAAAACTGAGAAACTGACCCCATCTTATGGTGCTGATGGTGTTCTGTTGAGGCAGGGTCTGCTCTGGGCCATGATCTAATTGCAGGGGATGATGAGATGGGTTGTATGCTGGGTCAGTGGCAAGTTGGACAGCTGGATTGAATGAATGGAGCAAGACATCAGAATAAACTTGAGTTCCAGACAAATGACACATGTGTAGTAGATGTAGTGTGCAGAAATCTGAGTGTTCTCTGTGTCAGTTAGCTGAAATTTATATTTAGCTAAGACTCATGCATTGTATGTGAGAAATCTTGCGGTAAAGGACTCATTCTGTAGCTATAATTGTTCAGCATTTTACCTAAGAATGGAGCAGTGCCAAGGTTAGATAAGGCTTTCTCAAGACGTCCTAGACCAGAACTGCTTTGGCCTTTCTTTTGCTACTGTTTATTGTGGTTTTGTTAGTTTGTTTGTTTTTTCTCGTTTTCTTTGCTGATTGATTTAAAAAAAAAATGATGTGTGTATGTGTGTCTCTGTATAGGTCTGTGCACATGCATGTGGATGACTGTGGAAGCCAGAAGAGGGTGTTGCATCCCATGGAGCTGAGTTGCAGTTGTGAACCACCTGACACAGTGCTGGGAACTGAACTTGGAACCTATTGTAAGAGCATTCTGAACTGCTGAGTCATCTCTGCCACTTTGCTATTTTTGAGACAGAGTCTTACACTGTGGCCCAGTTGGAATCAGACTCTCGATCCTCCTGCCTCAGTCTCTGGAGTGCTGTCACCATAGTCAGCTCTGGAGGTGGGTTTTGAGACAGAGAATGAGAGTCTTGTTATTCACAGTCCAGCCCATATTCTAGAAATATCTATACTATAAAAGAGGTTGCTGGGCATAGACTAGTCACCCTTCTCTAGACTGAGGGACTCAGACTCTGTCTTTTGAAGAGATTTCTGAGTAATTCATTGCTCACATTACTGTCTGAGAAGTTCTAGTGGAGGTGGAAAAGGCAAGAAGTGTATTTATCTCATCAGCATAGCAAGCTTTTTACTGTGTATATATGTATCTCAGAGCATAGTGTTGACTACCTTAAGTATACAGAAGTGACAGTAAGCATACATACATAGTGACATTTATGTTTGAAAAAGATCTGTGCAGACACCTGCGATGGTGTGGTCTCCTTATAAGAAACCAACCACTTACCAATCAGCCCATATTACACACAGCCTCAATGATATCATGTGTATACATAGACCCCTTGTCTTTACAGGAAGCAAGAAAGATACCCCTCCCCATTTATCTTATTTTGCTGGAAATATATTCCTAGGCTTGTGAAATCTCAGCCCTTTGTCTCAATTCTTTGTTTTTATTGATTCTGCCCCATGGTTCTCCACCTATCCCTCAGCAGCAGAATCTTTTATTAAAACAACCCAGCTCTTATTCGGAAGTCCAATTTAAAAAGACAAAGAGACTCCCTGGGGAGCCTATATTGCCACTGCCAAATCAGACCTTTTATCAACTCCCAGAGATCCCTTGGGACAAGGAGAATCAGCTTGGTGAATGACAAAAGGACACACAAAAGGAGGCCCTACTGCTCCTTAGGAGGTGGAGGAGAAGTTTCACTGTAGATAGGAGAAAGACCAGAGCCCAGACAGAGACATCTGGGAGAGTCCAGAATGAATCTGATCCCGAGTCAGGTCACGTGATGAGATGGGAGAGGGGAGAGCCAGGAGACCAAGAGGCCAGGAGGGAGAAGGGCCAGAGTAGCCAAAATGGCTGGATTATATAGGGAACAACCCTGTAATAGATAGGGAATGAGGAATGCTGGGCGAATGGAAGGGTGCAGAGCCACTTTGATATATTAATAGGCATCTCAGCCATTTGTCCTGGGTTTGAGACCTAACACCTGGGTGGAAAAATGAGACAGACCACATTGCCATCTTGGTTTGAATTGTCATTCTTCCCACAGGCGTCAGTAAATGAAAGGTCTCAGAGTGAGGGTTACACTAGTGATGACAGTTCTCCTGTCCTCCAGATCCCAACAAGGGGCTTTGGGACTTCCCAGTTACCAAATTCCAAATTCTAACTTCCCAGGAACCAGAAATACAATCATTATATAGTGTTATGTTATGCATCTTCCCACGATTCACAGAACAGCATCCTCATGTAAAAATATGTGTAATCAATTCTACACACTCTGATTAACGTGCTGCTATATGGAGCTAAGTAGATCGTTTTAATCTTGTTGGCCTAAAACATTTTAAAATTGTATAACTTGGTTGTAAGCTTTGTAACAACACCAAGTTGATGAAGGAATAAGGAAGACCTGTGGGCTGAGAGCAAGAGTTACCACACTTAAAGGGTATCAAAATGAAACTAGAGCCACTGTATTGAACACATTTGAATTCCAGGAAAAGAACCATCCTTGGGATATTCTTTTTCCTTAGGCATTTAGTAGTGTATTGCAGTACTCCAAGGATACATAATTAAATCCAATAAGCCAGCTAATCATTGCAATGAAAATGATGCCACAAATGCAGATGGACATATGGACCGGTGTCCTGATTTTTAAGGAAAGTCTCTGTCACATAGAAAACTGTGACTTCTTCAGTGTCTAAGTAGGACACCCAGAAAGCTCATGGTCATTCGTCTATTGGTTTGTTCAATAACTGTTTATTGATTGACTTAGAAATGTCAGACGCTCTGGTAAATACAGGTGGTAAAACTTCAGTGTGATATACGCATTCCTCCACCAAACTCACATTCTAAACACTGTGCAAGAAATAGCAGGGGTTGAAGGAAACATATGGTTGAAAGAGAACACAAAGCCTAGGCAATTTTGGAATTGGAACAGCAACATAAAACAAAAGCAGTTATTAAAAAAAAAAAAGAACACCCTCATATACTAACATACTTAAGAAGACACGATAACCTGGCAAAAGACAGATGCAAGCGCAAATGTTTGCTGAATATAATACTTTTTGAAAAAGTTAATCTTAATCACCTTAAAGAGGGTGACTGCTGATTGACAGATGTGGTTATATGGTGTAAGAGATGATAATAACCAGAGGATACTAAGTAGTAGACTAGGGCCCTGGGCAGGGAAGACTGTGCCAAGAGCACTTCCGAGGCAGATTTTGGTCATGGGCTCAAGAGGAAGAGTATGGCATATGAGTTCACTGTTTCCACAAGGGAATCTTGAGATGGGGTTCACAGGGCACACATTCCAGGTCGGTAGTACTGTCAGGTGAATTCAGGAAGCTCATGGAGTATGTGAAATAAAAGGACACATCCTTCACTTTGCTAAGTGCAATAGACAAACATCATGATTTTGGTCAGCCCCAGTGGGTTCTGGGCAAACAGGAGGTCACCCTTAAGTCATCTGTTCCTTGGTTTCTCTCATCCTATTTGTACACCCATCATTGCCTGTTGGAAGCCAGAGCAACCCATCAGTCAGAGAGATGCAGGAATTCTGTAACTGACTCTGTCCTGGAAT
The DNA here is from genome assembly GCF_900095145.1 of Mus pahari. Lineage (NCBI taxonomy): Eukaryota > Metazoa > Chordata > Mammalia > Rodentia > Muridae > Mus > Mus pahari. The sequence continues at coordinate 63,530,959 of NC_034599.1, read as the reverse complement.
CTCCCATAAACGGTCCCAGAAGAAGTAGATTCCAGGACAGGGTCAGCAAGTATCCAAGCAGGGAATCCTACAGGGTCTACTCATGGGCCAATGGTGAGTGAGCACAGGGGCCCAAATGGATCCTTGTACTCAGTGCTGGATCCCCCCATGGGTTCCTATAATCACCTCTGTGCATTTGCAACAGTTTCTGTCTCATGGACCAAAAACAGTGGCATGTTTGAAATGTATAAACTGCCTATGAATCAATGAGGTTGATGATCTATCACAAGTCATGAACTATGTGTTATAGTCATCTGCATAACAGAGCCCATGTGATATAGAAAAGCTGATTGGAGAGGAGAGACCACCTACAAGTAGGTGTATTTTGTAGGGAATCTGCAGGGCAGTGAGGAGCCTCAGAGCTTAGGACCTAGTGACACAAAGAGAGGGATGCAAGGTACCGTAAGTGCATCCCTAGAGGTAGTCCTCAACTCCTCTGGGACTTTCCTGTGACCCCAATATCTGACCTACAATTTAAGTAAGAGTCATTTGGACTCACCACAGGGCTCAGTCCATTGTGACTGGGATGAGGAGCAGTTCATGGTGGCAGGAGAATATGAAGAAGGCTGTTCATATCACAGCTGGCCAGAGAGGTGTCTTTGCTGATTCTCCGGTAGTTTCTATTCCCGTGTGTTCTGTTCAAGTCTCCAGTTCATGGAAACACCCTCACAAACATACTTAGAGGCATCCGAAATGACAAATAAATCCAGTCACACTGACAGTGAAGAGTAACCATTACAGAGGATCCGGAAACAGATCAGGAAGCCATATCCTGATAGCGGTGGTAGTAACAAGCAGGTGTGTAGAGAGGGAAGGAGAATCGCAGGGGAATAAACATGTGAGTATCCAGAATGAACTTGCAATAGAGAAGATGTATGGTCCCACCAATGCACTAAGACCCTCAGACTTCAAAGCTTTGACATAAGAAAACAGGACATGAGGACTCCAGATATTTAGGTTCTGAGAGAACCAACTGCAGCCCTAAGGTTAATCCTTAGACCCATCTCTGCATTGTAAAGAGCTCACCTGGGTGCACACATTGGCTGGAGGATGGCGCCAGCCCCTCCCGTCTCTGGGATCAGCGTCCTGCCTTGACCTTGCCTATCAGATCAGGTAGGAATCCGAGGTTCTCCTTACTGAATGTGGTCATCACATTTCCCATGGCGCTTTCCATGAGAGGCCCAGGCTGCTTGCTTGGCCGTTCTCCAGGTAGGTAATTATCTTGCCTCCTGTTCTAACCCCTCTGTGGTTTCAGTTGTAGGAGAGAGCCTTCTTCATTCCCACGTGATGGACTGCTGGTGCCCAAAGGCTGCATTCCAGAAATCTGTTACCTTCTGCCCCAGAGCTTGGCTGCCATTCACGGGTGGAAGAGGATGTCTGAGGACAACTTGGCCATGTCCTTACTAAGAGAAGTAGAGAGTTGGGACTAATTTCCTGATCGATTGAATATCACATGTAATTCCCCCTTATGCCCCTGCTGACCTCATTTTTTAAAAATATGAAAACCTGAATTGTTCAGGAGCAAGCAAAGCAATTCCAATTCCAAATCACTAACAGAAAGCCTGTGTTCTTTCGCTTCACTGTAGGAGCACACTGTTTGGGCAAAGTGGCCAGTAATACGTATGATGGTCAAATTTTCTGCCTTTGACATATTTGAGAACAGGATATCTGAGTTGAGATGAAAATAGAAAAGCTGTTTATATAAGTCCAGGATTGGAGGGATTTCAAATTTCAGATATTTTGAAATATTTGCAAATATAGAATGAGATGTCTTGGACATGGGAGCCAAGCCTAAGCACAAAATTAATTTACATTTCATATATATATATGTGTATATATCATCTACATGTTATCTATTTTATCTACCCATTATCACCTATCACCTGCTTATTATTGATCATCTGTCTACCTATCCACCACCTCTATCATCTATTTATTTACCACCGTTCATATATCTGTATTATCTATCATCAATATATTATCTATTTCCATTATCTTTCAATTACTTATCATCTATCACATATATACATGTATAGATATGTATGTATATATGTATAAACTATTATCTGCCTCTATATGTCCATTTACGTACCTAGCTATCATCTGTCACTATTCCATCAGAGTCTCTCACTTCCGAAATACACTGCTAGTACATGGCTGTCAGCACTTGGACCATGATGCTCTTGACAGTTTAGTCAGTCAAGGAAGAGTTTTTGAGTTTTTAAAAACTGCTTATTCAGGTTACCTTGGAGATATTAAGTATAAAGGCTATACATCCCTCTGATCTCCCTTCACATCCAAGCTATAAAACAGCCAAAAAGAACCATCTCTGAAAACAGCCCTGGCTTTTAGTTCTAATGCTGCTTACTCTATGACCGTGAACATGCTCAGTCTTTCTAGTTCCACACCCTTGTCCTCTGTGAAATTCAAGTAATAACCCTTGCTCTTACTCCAAGACAAATAATAAATTCTATGCGGTACTAAAGAGTCCTTCATCCAATGAGCTCTGTGTGTATTTGCAGTCAGTACTATTCTAAAATTCACCACACACATATAGAACATGACCCACTGCCAGCGTGTAAGCCTAGCCCTTCCCTCTCTCACACCCAGCAGCACAGTGAGGATCTTGGTGCTGTGAAGCCATGTGAACGTTGGTTCAGAGACTTGGTTGGGTAGCCAAACAAACCTAGACTAGGATCCCAGTTTAGTTCAGTTACTTTTAAGTTCTGTGGCCCTAGACAAAGTAAAGTGACCTCTCAGAGTCTTGGTGTCTCCTTGGTAAGGTGTAGAGAATATATTCCTACTAGTAATGAAGTCTCACAGCACTTGCCACCAGGACTGGAGAGATGTCACAGCAGTTTGGAGCACATGCAGCTCCTCAGAGCTTCCCAGAGCCCACCACAGGTCTCTCACAAGTGCCCTTAACTCTAGCTCTGGGGGAGGTGACACCCCCTCTGGCCTCTGAAGGCAAATGAACTCATTTGTAAATACATGAAGACACCTAATAATAAAAAATGTACCGTGGAATAAATCACTACTAGTATTTGTTTATTTAGTTATAGGAGTTACTCAGAGGTACCTTTTAAAATCAGGTTAAAAAGTATTATCTGGACTAGTGAAATGGCTTAGTGGGTAAATGAGGTTTCTCCCAAGATAAAAGACCTGCTTTTGATCTCTGGGACCCACACAGCAGAAAGAGAAAACCCACTCACAAAAGCTGTCCTCTACCTCCAAGAGTTCACCATGGCATGTACACACGTGTGTGCATGTGTGTGTGCACATACACACACATACATAAACACACACACACACACACACACACACACACACACAGCTAGTAAAATGCACTATCTCAGGATGTCACAAAGGGCAGCAGTCCTAGGACAAGGCTAGCCCACCTTAATGTCAAAGCACATATGCACTGACTTGTCTGCTGGCCAAGCTGCTGGTTTTCACTAGGGATCACATGACTTCTTATTTTCATGACTGTCTAGGAGCATTATGAAAATCAAGATCACTCCTCAACACATCAGCTTCTTGAAAGCCCAGAGCATGCTCTTGGTTAACTCTGCACATTTTTAACACTTCTAAGTTTTCAGTAGTCATAGTTATGCAGCATTTTGTGAGATGCGGGAGGCAGAGCTGCAGGTATCACTGTCCAGCTTTCCCAGTAGCCACAGCTCAGGCAGCCCCATCACAGTGCAGAGAACTGATGCTACCTCCATCTGTATTACTGTTGTCCCACTGACGGGCCTGCCTGATTCTCTTTCTAGCTTCTCTCTATTTCCCACCATGTTTCCTCTTCTGTTTCTCATAGCTTTGCATCTCATGTAGAGTAGCAGCAGAAACAACATTGTGGGTTTGATCCCATCAGTGAAAATCAACAAGGGACAAGGTTGCTAATAAATTGATAAGCAAAATGAAGTGCCCTTGTGATATCAATATTATGCTCTCTAGGTTTGGAATACTGTTCAGGTGAAGCCAGTTCACAACCAGAAAGAAACTCAATTTCAAAATGTCTTCTGTCTATACTGAAGACTCTCCCTGGAGTATGTTGACAGGAAGTAATTGGGATTACCCAAGATAACTTACTTAGTTAATTCTAACTCTGGATCTTTGAATTATAAGGTATGAAAGACAGTCTAACAGGCTAGGGGCAATGTCTCATTTGGTAAGCCTTTAGATCTGAGTTTATTGCCCAGAACTCATGTAACAAAAGCTCAGTGTGGTTCCATACATAGTAATGCCAGCACTGGGGAGGGAGAGACAGGCAGATCCCTGGGTATCTATCACTGGCCAGACAGCCTAGACCATAGATAAGTCAATCAGTAAAGTACTTGCTATGAAATCATGAGAGGTTCTGTCTCAGCAAACAACACCCAAGACAGTTCCCTGCAGATGCATTCTCTCTCTCTCTCTCTCTCTCTCTCTCTCTCTCTCTCTGTGTGTGTATGTGTTTGTCTGTCTCTCTCTCACTCACACACACACACACACTGTGGTGGTTTGATCATAAACACACACACACACACATATATATGCTTAATAATCAGGGAGTGGCACTACTTGAGAAGGATTGTGAGGTGTGGCCTTCTTGAAGGAAGTATATCACTGGGGGTGGGGTTGCGAGATTGCAGAAGCCAACCCTAGTCTAGTGGCTCTCTCCTCCTCCTGCTGACTTATGTCTATAAAACCCTCAGTTACTTCTCCAACACCATGTCTGCCTGCATGATGCCATGCTTCCTGCTGTGCTGACAATGGACTAGACCATGAAGCAATACTTCATATTCCTATGCATTCTAGTCCCTCACAACTGTCCAGAATTTTCTTTTCAGTCAGGTGTAAGCCTCAAAATAGCCTTATAATGTATCTGTTGATCTATTTTAAAGACAAGAAAATGAAGCCCTGAGAGGCTCTATCTACAGATACACAGGTTAACAGGTAACATATCAGACCAAACTCAGAAGAACCTTGTGGTGATTTGAATAGGAATGCCCCTCCCCATAAACTCATGTATTTGAATGCTTGGCCCATGGGGAGTGGCATTATTAGGAGGTATGGTCTTATTGGAGTAGGTATGGCCTTGTTGGAGGAAGTGTGTCACTGTCAAGGTCAGGATTTGATGTCTCAGATGCTTGGTGGCTCAGAGGCTTGGTGGCACAAAGTCCTTGCTGCATGTAGAATAAGATGTAGAGCTCTCACCTCTATCTTCAGCACCATGTTTACTAAGCTGCCATATTTTCCACTATGACAATAATGGACTAAGTCTCTGAAACTAAGACATTTTCAATGCAATGTTTTCATTTATGAGTTGCCTTGGTTATGATGTCTCTTTACAGTGATAGAACCCCTAACTAAGACAAATTCTGACCAGAAAACATGCACCTACACTCCAGTTGCCACTGGTGATTTCATTTTATAATGAGTAGCATACAGTAAACTTGTGTTGGGCTATGTGATTTCTTTCATTATTGCAACTCTTTATAGAACATAAACCTACATTGGATGCATGCTTTCTGTTATACTTGTATGTTTAAAGTGTTATAAGGTAATTTAATATTGGGGAATAAGACAATGATTTTTTTTTTCCACTGGAGGGGTTGATGTGGTTCTCAGGCTTGGGAAATATTGATGCATGCGAGCTTTTATCTTTTATCTGATTCATCTTTTTTTAATCTCAATTCTACAAGATTTACAAGCAGTGAGAGGAACCTGGGATACCTGGGGTGGGGAAGTGAAGAGGGTAGGATTTGAACTAGCTTTGAGAGAAGGCTAGAATTCAGTGTGAATGACACCAGGCTATGACCCACACCATCCAGGTGATTGTATTTTTATATTTAATTTTTTATTATGGTATCTCTTTCTCCTTCTCTCTCTTTCTTTTTCTCAGTCTTTTATCATCCAACAGAGGTGCAAGAGTCTGAGGGAGAAATAGAACCACCGAGGAATCCCTGAGGTCTCCACATACAACTTTCTCTCCATACTAAAATTTATTGCATTCTGTGTTTTGCTCTCTTGTGGTCCAAAGTCGGCCAAGGTGGGTTTTAATAAGGACATACTCAGCTCTCGCTCCCCCCCTCCCTCCTGCCCTCCCTCTCTTCTCCCTTCTCCCTTCTCCCCTCTCTCTTATATCCCTCTTTCCTCTTTTGCTTCTTTTGGAAACAGGATTTCACTGTGCAGCTCAGACTACTCTTGGATTTACCATGTAGCCCAGGCTACCCTCAGGTTCAAGGTCCTGCTTCTGCTTCCGAGTAGAGTCCTGGGATTACGTCTTCATGCCACCATTTCTGCTTTTTCGTTTTGTTATTGGCAATTGAAAAAAGGGCTTCTGACATGTTAGGCACAAGCTCTTCTACTGAGCTACACCCACCTCACTGTTTAATTTTCTCTCTTAAAGTCTACTATACATCTTGTTAGATTAAATCAAGAAATATAAACTGTCTATAGTCTTCTATATTCTTCTCCCCCACCTCAAAATTGAGAGACACTTCACATGTCATACAGTTTACCATTTAATGTGTATGACTAAGTCATTTCAGTTTTTGTTGCACTGGACAATAAGGACCATGAGCAATTTTGGAACATTTTCATTACCTCAAACCCAACGTTCTGTGGTTGGGGCTACACAGACCAGTTATTAAAGTGCTTGTTGTGCAAGTATGCGGATTCAAGTCAGCTCCCAAGAACCTATGTCAAACAAAAACAGAACAAAAACAATAAGCTGGCATGGTGATATGTATTTATAATTCCATCTTTGAGGAAGCAGAGATCAGTGGCTCCCTGTGATTCAATAGACAACCTGCCTGGTCTACTTAGTTCTAGGCCAACGAGAGGCTCTTCCTCAAATACTCAGAGTGGATTGCACCTGAGGGAAAACAGCTGAGCACATCCTTTGGTTTCCATGTGTATGTGCACACACACACACACACATACACACACGCATACACACAATTTGTTTTGAGAAGACTTTAATTATTAGTAACAATCTCTCCTTTGCCCACTCCCACTCCTTCTCTCCATTGCTCAACCAACCACACTAAGATATTTGTATATATTTGTAACCTTATATGTAAGTCTCTGGACACTTTTCTCTTCCTTCTATCTAACTATAGTTAAATATAATTTGAACAACATATACCCATCTCATGTTCCCTTTTGATCAGCCTCTGGTCACCACCATCCTTCTCCCTACTTCGTTAAGGCCAACATGTTGGAATTCCACATTGAGAAAACTTCTGTACTATTTGTACTTCGGTGCCTGGCTCATTTAACATTCTATTCTACAGGCTCACCCACGTTGTACCAAATAGTGAGATTTTATCTTGTTTATGCCTGGATTTTTTCCATCATGTATATATCATTGTCTTAGTTATTGCTGAGATAAAATACCATAGCCCTAAACAACTTGGGGAGCAAAGAGTTTATTTCACTTATACTTCTATATTATCGTTCATCATCAAGGGTAGAGCCAGAGGCAGGAGCTGATGCAGAGGCCATGGAGGGGTGCTACTTACTGGCTTCCTCTCCTACTTTGCTCAGTTTGTTTCTGATACCTTCCAGTATCACCTGCCCAGAATTGTTACCACCTATAATATGCTGGGCCCTCCCACATTAGTCATCGATCAAGAAAATATCTTACAAACTTGCCTACAGGTCAATTCTATGGAGACACTTTCTTGATTAAGATCCCTTCTTCCCGGATGACCCTACCTTGTGTCAAGATGACATAAAACTAGCCAGCAAAACTCTGCTATCTTAACCACTCTTCAGGCCAACTAGATTAATGCTACCTGTGGACTACTTTGAATGATGGTAGATATCCAGGTGTAAATCAGTGGGTTATATGATAGGTAATATTTTCAGTATTTGAAGGAAGAACCAGGATTTCATATAGTTATATTAATTTATATTTTCACCAACAGTATGCAAATGTTGAATTGTCTCCATATCCTTATTGGGATTTTTTTTTCGTGATTAGTTTTGAATTTTCAATAATAGCTACAATAGCTACACAACACCACTCTCTTGGTGGTTTTGATTTGTATCTCCGTGAATGATCAGAGATGCTGAGCATTTTGCCATATGCTTGTTGGCTACTCTTATACTCCTACATCTTAAGAAAACTGTCTACTTAGGTCTTTTGCCCATTTTTAAAAATAGGATTGCCTGTTTTTTTGTATGGAGTTGTTTGTGTTTCTTATGAATTTTAATTAATCTCCTTTCAGATGTATAGTTTGCCAGTGTTTTCTTCTATTCTGTATCTTTTTATCTTCACTGTTTTGATTGTTTCTTTTGCTGTACATAAGCTTTTCGTTGTGTGTAATCTCATTTGTTTTTGCTTTCAAAAATCACAGCCAAAAAGATCTTTATCATCATATAGTTTTCTTTTATATTTTCCTTTAAAAAGTGCTTTCTCAGAATTGAATTTTAAAAATCATTTTATTTTAAATTATGTGCATGCATGAATACCTATCTATGTGGTGGGTATGTGCATGTGAGTGCAGGTGCCCAGGGAGGTCAGAAGAGGGTGTTGGATTCTCCGGAGTCCAAGTTACAGGAAGTTGTGAGTTGAGCTACCTAATGTGAGTATATAGTGGGAACTATAGTTTCACTGAAAGAGCAGTGTGTGGTCTTAACCACTGTGCCATCTGTTAAGCCCTTCCTTAATGCTCTCTACTAGTAGTTTTACAATGATAGGTCATACAGATAAGTTTTTAACTCATTTTGAGAGGTTTTTTTTTTTTAGCTTGAAGAACATTCTTTTGCATGTAGATAGCTGGTATCCCCAATACTGTTTGTGGAAAAGATCAGCCTTTTCCCCATTTTGTATTTAAGGGATTGTGCTGACTAGTCTTATTGATACAAGTTAGAATCATCTGAAATAAGGGACCTTCAAATGAGAAAACACCTCCATAAAATCCAACTGTAGTGTATTTTCTTAATTAGTGGTTGATGGGGGGAGTGTCCACTTCTTTGTTCTGGGGACACCTTTGAGCTTATGGTTTTGGTTTCTATAAGAAAACTGCTTGAGCAAGCCATGAGGATCAAGCCTGTAAGTAGCACTCCTCCAAGACCTCTGCATCAGCTCATTCTTCCAGGTTACTGTCCTGACTAACTTCAATAATGATCAGTGATATGAAAAAGAAAGCCAAATAAACCCCCTTTCTCCTCAGGTTGCTTTCGGTCATAGTGTTTCATCACAGCAATAGCAACACAGACACACACAGACACACACAGACACACACACAGACACACACACACACACACACACACACACACACACACACACACACAGCTGTTTCTATACCATGCTCTCTTGGTCACTATAGCTTTGTTGTATATTTTGAAATTAGCTAATAAGATTTCACTCCTGTATTCCATGTCTCTCTCAAGATGCTTTGACTGCTTGAGTTATTTTGTAGTTCTACATAAGTTTTGTGATTGTTTTTATTGTTATGTAATAAATGTCATTAGTACTTTGGGGAATACATTGAATCTATGTATCACTTTGGGGAACATGGACATTATGCCAAATGAATCTTCCCAATTCATAAATAGAGTCATTTTCTACTTATTGGTGTTTTCTTCAATGTCTTTTTATCTTTTTTCATATTTTTATTAGATATTTTCTTCATTTACATTTCAAATGCTATCTCCAAAGGCCCCTATGCCCTCCCCATACCCTGTTCCCCAACCTACCCACTCCCACTTCCTGGTCCTGGTATTCCCCTGTACTGGGGCATATGATCTTCTCAAGACCAAGGGCCTCTTCTCTCACTGATGGCCACTACGACATCCTCTGCTACATATGCAACTAGAGACACAGCTCTGGGGGGTGCTGGTTAGTTCATATTGTTGTTGCTCCTATAAGGTTGCACACCTGTTTAGCTCCTTAGGTACTCTAGCTCCTTCATTAGGGGACCTGTGTTCCATCCAATAGATGACTATGAGCATCCACTTCTGTATTTGCCAGGCACTGGCATAGCCTCACAAGAGAGAGCTATATCAGGGTCCTGTCAGTTCAATGTCTTTTTAAAGTTTTCAAGATTGAAGTATTTAATTTTTAAAAATGTGTTTGTTTGTTTATTTATTTTAGTTTTGTGTCTAGTGCAATCACTGTTGTTTTTCAAATTATTTTATTGTGTTAATTATTACAATAAATATGACCTTTTTATTCCTATAATTTTGGCCAGTTAATTTATTAAATATAACCTTTTGGTCAAATATTAATAGTTTCTAGACATAAAATCATGTAGTCTGAAAACAGTTTAACTTCTTACCCTCTGGCTTGGATTTCTTCAATTTTCTTTTCTTACCTAATTGCTCTATCAGGGGATTCCAATAAGATGTTTATAAGGAGTGAAAGGGGGCTATCATGGTCTTACTCCAGATCACATAAGAAACACGTCTTCCTTGTCTCAGCTCCTCTTCATGCAACCTGTGGGCTTCTCATGTAAGTCCTTCATGCAACCTGTGGGCTTCTCATGTAAGTCCTTCATTGTTGAGTTTTAGGCCTTTCATACTTTTAAAAAAAGTTTACTTATTTTTATTTTGTAAGTATATGAGTGTTTTGTCTCCATGAATGTCTGTACATCAGATCCTCTGGAACTGGAGTTACAGACAGTTGTGAGCCACCATACAGGTGCTGCGGACCCAATCCAAGTTCTCTGAAGAGCAATAAGAGCTCGTAACCACTGATTTATGTCTCAGCCTTGTGCCTTTTTTTTTTTTTTTTGAGAGTTGTATTTATCATGATTGGATGCTTTTTAACATTTACAACAACTGAAAGAATGTGATCATTTCTGCCCTCCACTCTTTATCACTTTTAGATTGCTTTTCTTAACAAGATGGCTGGGTGGGCATCCTTCTTCCTGCATGGCTTTAAGTGGAGTTGAGAGCCCACTTAAAAGGGAGATGCTTTCCAAATAGAGGAGGACTGGTATTCAGTTGTAAAAGATAAAGCTACATAGAGGTTTAAGGAGAAACCTCATTGCTAGAAAGGTGCCAAGTATAGCAGAGAAAAGGAATAGTACACAAAGCTCCATTTATAAACCATGCCAATAGAGCCAAGGCCTGCAGTAGGTGGTATGTGGGAGAGACTGAGCCAGAATCAGAACCACTCACTTGTTGGCCCTGAACATACATACATATATATATATATATATATATATATATATATATATATATAGCATTAAGACACTACACAATGAGGGTGGGAACGGGTATTGTCTATCTCTGAATAGGAGACTACTTTAAAATCAAAAATATATTAGCATCAATATAGAGAATGACTTCACTTGCTAGACTATAAAGGATATTGCCTGAATTCAACTGGACCCAGATTAAATAAGTTATGTATGTCAGGAGGTTAGTCATCACCTTCCTCCTTCCTCTGGTAATGGGGATTCTGACATTTTCCTCAAAGGGATGCTAGTGAACTTTAGCTAGGGCTGGCTAAAGCCCCAATTTGGCTCATGGATGCCTACATTTTGGTTAGATTCATAAAGATAACAGAAAGATCTTAATATTGTTCATAGTTCCTGCTGGTGAAGCTCAGGCCTACTGCATCCCACTGGGACCAAAACCACACTGTTCTTGCAAGTACATTTTTGATAGTACTGGGCAATAGCTTGTTCAGCAAGAGTCTTCCCAGGGTAGCTACTGCAATCAACTTTCTCTCTTTGGGTTTCCACTGTAAAGAACCTGTCTGAAGGTCTCATGCAGAGAATTCAATTTATATCATCCAAATAGGTAGAAAGTAAAGTATACCCCACTGGCTCCTGGGGTTGGGAGCAGTCACCATATTTACCTTCACTGTTTCCCATTTTCTGAGGGCAAATGAATTGAATTTCATGTTATAATTAAAAAACCATTAATAGGAAACATCAGAGAGGAGAAGCAATTAGTTAAATTATTATTTAAGGTTATACTACACTCCAGCTATCAAAAGCAATCACTTAGTCTGAGTAATTTTTTTTTTACCCATTATTAAAAGCTTAAGTATTTACCAATAGTGGAAAATACTGGGTTTGTTTGCACTCTTCTGTACAGAGAAATTCCTTCACAAGGTTTCCTGAGCAAACACCTCAAATGACATCATGGGGTCTAAATATAAATGTTTAACTTTCCAACACAATATAAAAGTAGTCTATACATTGTATTGTGAGGTCCTTGTTGTGTATTGGTCCAGTATAATTTTAAAACATCTGCTCGGTTAGGGATCTTTGACTAGAGCTACAGAGAATTGCAGGAAAGTTTTTGTTGTTGTTGTTGTTTATTTGTTTGTTTGTCTTGAGGACCTTCAGTTCTTTGTTTTTGATACTACAGATAACTGGTGATTAATATCAACTAGTGTAAAAATTATATGCCTGAAGATAATTTTAAAGTACAAGAGCTTTAATGTTGTAATTTGACATCTTTATTCTTAAATTTATTTTATTTGTATTCATACATGCATGTCTGTGTGTGCATATGTGCTTGCGTGCCTTCAGAAGCCAGAAGAAGGTGCTATATTCCCTGGTGGGCATAAACTATCCAACCATGAAGTGCGTACTGGGAACTAAACTCAGGTCTTCTACAAGAGCAGCAAGTGCTCTTCCAAGCAATCTCTCCAGCTTCCTAATTTAATCTCTTAATTGCTCCTGAATGGTCAAGGGATTCTTTGAAATATGAAGTTTGTAGAGGCATTCCTAGGTATATCCAGTGAAGGAAGAGCCACTTAACCCTGAGAGCTTATTTACTCCACGACAAAGAGCTTTGATGGAACTAGAACCAGGCCCATGTTTTGGAAATGCTGCAAAGAGTTCTACCTTCCTATGCCTTTATTTTTAGTTCTGGCATGCTACCAGCTCCCCTGTGCCACAGTAGAAGTAGCCTTTGATGGCAAGGCTATTCAGATATTGGGCCTTCTAAGCAGAAATACATTTTCTTACATTTCATCAACACTTCTGGTTTCATGGATGTGCCAAATGTGGTGGTGCACATCTGCAATCCCAGCTCCTTAGGTGAAGCCAGTAGGTTACCAGTTCAAGGCCTGCCTGGACACTAGAGTAAATTTGAAGTCATCTTTAAGCATTTAATGAGATACTGTTTTTAAATAAAAATGTTTGGAGGGGGTGAGGATTTAACTCAGGGGTACCCAGTATGCATTAGAGCCTTGGTCCAATTTCCAGAACTGAAAACAAAACAAAAAATTAAAGTATAATATGATAAAAATATAAAAATATACAAGCATATCTTAAGTATGTTTAATATATGAATATATGAGCACATGTGCTCAGCAAGAACACACTAGCAAACCAAAGCTATAGAGCATTGCTAAAATGTCACAAAGGGTCTTAAAAGGAAAAATATTGTTAGAGATAAAATATTGTCTATGTAATGATAAGATATGTAGTTCAATGGCAGGCTACTTTTCTTAATTTTAGCACTAAAAATTAAAGGTGATTTAAATATATAATTTACTATAATGATACCTCTGCCACTTAGAATTGATTAAGACTATAGAAATTTGAACAATACCACCAATATGAATGATGAATAGAAATAGAATATGTACAGCAACTGGTGAATGTAAATTAACTCATGCATGGAGATAACACTTATGAAAACTGACTATGGAACGTGTCTTATAAGTCAAGACCAAAAAGTTACAATAGATTCTAAATGAATTATATCATTTAGATAACATTTCTGAATGAAGTAAAAAAAATCACTATGAAAAAAAGAGAAATTACCAAATACTTGGAATACGAAAATCCTGTCTCTAATTCGTAGGTCAAGGAATACATCAGAAAGAACAATTGAAAAGTTTGGGGCCAAATGCTAATGGATATAATGGATAGGAGCTAGCAAAAGGAGTATACATAGAAAAATTTATTCCTTAAATTGCTCTAATAGGAAAAAATATAAATCAGCAAGCCAAGAGCTCCACAAATAAAATTAAAAAAGAAAAGAAAAAGAGAGAAGAAAAGAATGCATATGATAACTTCTGTTCCTTTTCACAGTGTTTACTTTTGCCTATGTGGGTATTTTGTCTGCATGTTTGTTTGTGTACCATGTACATGCCTGGAGCCTATGGAGGCCAAAGAGGGTGTCTGAAATCCTGAGACTAGAGATACATCTGTAACTAGAATCAAACCCAGAACCTCTGGAAGAGCAGCCAGTGCTCTTCACCACTGCATCATCTCTATCCATAATGATTTCAAGTCTACGATGAAAAACACTACTGAGAATAATTATTCAAGCTGGGTAATATCTGCAAATAGGACTTCTTGAAGGTGGTCATCCCAGTAAGACAAAATGGGAGAGCATATTCTCAGAGAGAAGGAACCCCCACAGGAAATGGTAGGCAAAAGCTAGAACTGGCAAAGTTAAAAACTGAAGTTGGAAGTCAGATCTGGAGATGGGGAAGTTGGGCAGGGCTTGAGGAACCTTGACCTCAAAGATATAGAAAGGGCAGAGGGCATTCCTGTGCAGTTTCCCTCAGGGCTGGTTGCCTAGTAAGGTGTAAGGGTAGGAACAGAGACTGGAACCTGCTAACTGAGTGCTTCAATAGAGGTATTGGCTGTAGAGAAAGACAAGGGTTCCAGGTAACTGCTATTAGGTGAGGACCTGAGGGTAAGGTTCCAGCAGAGAAAGCAATGAGGAGCTTCAGTGATCAGAATTATGCCAGTAGATTAAAAGCAAGTTCAAAATACAGACCCAGAACTTAAACCTAGTCTCCTGTACTTTACTCAGTACAAATATAGAAAATAAAATGTTTGCTCTTTTGAAAGACTATTTTACCCAGAGCCCTTCCATTTTGTTAGCTGTTTCACAGAATATGTGAAATTCAATTAAAAATTTCCATACACGTTTAGGAACAGAACCAAATGTCCAAAAGCAAAGTGACCAATAATAAATAACAAGGAACAGTCCCATATATCATGAGAGTGTGATTTCACACCCCCATACCCAAATAGAGGAAAAGATGGAATATTTTCACCTGAGGATAAAGCAGAGAATTCATTAAGAATGTTTTTTTATAAAGTTTAATAATTAAAGTGATGATGTAAAAAAAAATCTGTTTAATAGTCAGACAGAGTAGAAGAAAGAATTAGTGAACTGGTAACATAGGTAGGGACAGCAATTTGTGAGACGTTCAATATCAAAAGTCTACTGCATTACATTTGCGAATATCTGTTCTCACTAGGCTCTATGGACAGCTGCACCCTAACACACACACACACACAATCCAAATAACACAAACAAATCTTTAATTAGTTAGTGATGTTATCATCTACATGCAAATGCAAAAATGAAATGGAATCCTCATTTTACACTGTTTTCCAAATTAGACCGTTGTGGGCTCATGAGGGTTTTTGTTGTTGTTGTTGTTGTTGTTTTGTTTTTAAATAGCCAAGTTTTCATCCTTTGGAAGATAATAGTTTTGAATCCATATGAAAAGATGTCTCACCAAAGAAAATGATCACAAAGACTCACTGATAGACTGAGATAGTTACGTTAAGGTGCTGTACTTCTGTATATCAAAAGTTATCGACAAAAGAGTGAGTGACGGGTCTTAGACTGGGAAGAGACATCCCCAGCGGTTCCACACAGTCTTAAGTAGCAGGATGGTGGCTCTAAAGCATCCTGTCAATCAAGAAGGGACCAGAAGGGGACACTCAACTGTGAAAGCAAGAAGTGCAGAACTATGGAACCAAGACACAAGTGAAAGCTGAGAGGAGCAAGAATTGTTACCATGCCAGGAATCCTGGAATTGATAGCAGGGTGAGATGGTATTTATAACCGGTGGGAGGGTAAAGTCTTTGTAAGCATAGAAAGCAGTTTGATAAAAATCAATTAAACTAACAATGTAGATTTCTGATTATCCAACAATTCCTTTTCCTAGATATTTTCTCTGCAAGAATTCTTGCACATGTGGGCAAGTTGACTTGTAAAAGAAAGCTGATAACAGCATTTTGGGTAATTGCAAAAAAAAAAAAAAAAAAAAAAAAAAAGAGGGGGGGAACCTAAACATGCACAAATGGTAGGCACAAAATTATTAAATTTTGTAGTAGTCATACCATTGGGTGTGTCCCAGAGTTGAACAGAGGTCCAGCCACAACATGGCTAGATAAAAGTAATCGAAAACCTAAAGTAGCACCAGATACTGTGTATGACATCATCTTAAACGTTTAAAAATACATGAAGCAATATAACATATAACTCAGAGGAACACATACATATTCAAGGAATCCAAACTCACCAAATTCAGGAGTGTCTTTATCTGTGAGTAGTGGGGAAAGGGACAGTAATTGAGACTGGAAAGATACCTGGGGTCTCCAAGAACATTAGAAAAATTTTATTTAAGCTACACAATGGCCATCGAGATATCTCCCTTTGTGATTTCTTTATTGTTTCCATTTCTAGATCCTGGATGGTTTTGTTCAATTCCTTCTCCTGTTTGGTTGTTTTCCTGTAATTCTTTAAGGGATTTTTCTGTTTCCTCTTTAAGGGCTTCTGCCTGTTTAGCTGTGTTCTTTAAGGGGGGGTATTAATGTTCTTTTAAAAATCCTCTACCAGCATCATGAGATACGATTTTTAAATCCAAATCTTGCTTTTCTTGCTTTTGGAATATCCAGGACTCGCTGTGGTGGGAATACTGGGTTCTGATGATGCCAAGTAGTCTTGAATTCTGTAGGTAAGATTCTTGCATTTGCCTTTCGCCTTCCGGTAATCTCTGGTGTTAGATGCTTTTGCTATCTCTGGCTGGAGCTTGTTCCTCCTGTGAGTCTGTAAGCCTCTGTCAGCACTCCTGGGAGAGCAGCTCTCTCCTGACAAGACCAGTGCACAGGGGGCTATGGAACAGCCCTACCTCTTGGGTGCAGATGGAGGCCCGTAGGACCTTATCACAGCTGTTCTTCTGCTTCTGCGGCTTGTGTGCTTATAGCCTTATAGCAGGACCAAGGCTCCCCTGAACACTTGGCAATTTCCATCAGTGGGTTGTAGTGTCACCCCACTTGGAGGAGTCCAGTCTGCCCCTTTTGACCATCTACTTGACAATTTCAGACATACAGAGTCAGTCTCAGGATGATATGATCCAATCCTTAGCAATCAATCTCTTCAAATGTATTTCCCATTGTTTCTAATGTCTCTGAGCAAACCCTTGTAGATGAGATAAGTGAATGAAACCCACATTGTTGTTGGAATAGAGTGTCCTCTATTGAGGTAAACACAAACAAAAATGTTCTCCATGAGCAACACAGTTCAGACACAAAAGGGAATGGGGGATCCAGAGAATGCCTGTGGCAGGCATACACCAGTAGTGGAAAGAGATCCCCAAGTGAACAAGCCGAGCATGTTGCTAATCTTGAAACTCAAGCATCACTGACCCAAGATTCCCCTCAGTGATCTATCTATCTATCTATCTATCTATCTATCTATCTATCTATCTATCTATCTATCTATCTATCCACCCATATCTATCTATCTATCTATCTATCTATCTATCTATCTATCTATCTATCTATCTATCTATCTATCTATCTATGTTATTTTAAGCTCTTTCAGTGATGTCTATGTGTTGGGGGGATTGTGTGCAGGTGAGTGTGTGCATCTAGTGATGCACATGTGAAAGTCAGAGGAAAACCTCCAGTGTTGGTCCTCACATTCCACCTTGTTTTGAGACAGGCTCTCCCATTTGCTGCTGCTCCTGCCATGATAACTGCCCCGTGAGATTTTGAGATTGTCCTGTTGCCATTTCTCATCTTGCCATCGGAGCACAGGAATTACAGATGCAGGGCCGGGCGTGGTGGCACACACCTTTAATCCCAGCACTCCGGAGGCAGAGGCAGGTGGATTTCTGAGTTCGAGGCCAGCCTGGTCTACAGAGTGAGTTCCAGGACAGCCAGAGCTACACAGAGAAACCCTGTCTCGAAAAACAAAACAAAACAAACCAACAAACAAACAAACAAAAGGAATTGCAGATGCAAACCACAGTTCTGGCTGTGGATGAGTTCTGAAGATCCAAACCCAGATTCTCAGGCTTGACAAGTACTTTACCTCCTGAGCCTTCGCACAAGCCTGTTGCTTCATTTTCTTTTAAAGATTTACCCTAAATGTGATACAGAAATATTTGAACTTGAGGCTTAAAGGAATGGTTGTGAGAACTCTTCTTACAGGAGAAAACATGCCTCTTGCCTATTCTGAAACCTGCCGTGGCTTCAATTGACGAAGAGAAGACTGGACTGTTCTTAGAGGTGATAACCTTTCAACCTATTATCTGAATTTTTCTCAGCAAAATGGTCTCCAAATTTCAGTATTTTGTCTTCAGGTTTCCTATCTAGTAATCCTTAGGTAACATCGTAGATTTGGGGAGAGTGTCTGAAATTGCAGAAATAGTGCCAATGATAAAAATAGCAATAATACCAACAGCATGTCCTAAATAAAAATCTGTTCGCTCCACTTTGAAGCTTTCTGAAAATTGGCTTTGTTTCTCCCAAGTTGTAGCAGTCTTTTTCCCTGTTCTAAAGCACAGTGACTTAGAAACATGAGAGCATTAAATTACTCTGTGTGGGAAACACTCCAAATGCCTCCCTCATGTTTTGACTGCCCCTTAAGAAGTTGGTAATATTTTGCTGCTTTGCTTACTACATTCCTATGGAGGAGGGACACTTAGCTGGATCTACAACGTGACTTCACACAGGCTCTTGAATATATGATCCCGAGGGTGGTTTGCATTTCCCTCGAAGCATTCCTGTCTTGCAAACATTTTTTTTTTCAGTGTATATGGTGTCATACTTGCATGTGTGTCTGTGCACAGCGTAGGCATTTGGTACTTGAGGGAGCCAGAAGAGGACATAGGATTCCCTGGGACTGGAGCTACAGATTGTTGTAAGCTGCCATGTGCATGGTAGGAATTGATTCTGGGTCCTCTGCAAGAGCTTCCAGTACTCTTAACCACTGAAAGGTCTCTCTAGCCCCCGACCTGAAGACTTTTTAAAGTGAGGTGTTTGAAACTCTAGAAGTTCAGACCTTTTGTCCTGGGATCCCTGGAGTCCCAAGTCCTGAGCTCCTGGTTACACTCATTTTGCCCTGGCTCTGAACAGAATGTTTTCTATAGTGGAGGATGCTTCACACTGACATGAATGAGACAGAACTGAAGCTATATTCTGTCCTGAAGTTACGATCTATTTTGAACTTATGTTCACTGGTTACCCTCTTGCTCTTGGTTTCAGTTTGTCCTTTATTCAAAGGGGTCAGATCGCCCCTCCTCTTTGTATAGACTAAACTACTTTTTTCAAGACTAAAACAAGGGTGTAAACCCACTTTTAAGTTATGCTAACATCTCAATGAGCACCTGCTGCTTGGCCTCGTATTTCACTGTGTCTTACATATTCTTCCTCTATTTTGACTTTTAAAAATATTTTTGAATTAAAATTAATTAAAATATAATTACATTACTTTCTCCTTCTTTTAGTTATCTACTACAACCCTTCCACGCCCTTCCCTGTAAAACTGATGGCCTCTTTCTATTATTGTTTTACACACACACACACACACACACACACACACACACACACACCACACCACACCACACCACACCATAAATACATAAATAAAACTCATGAGTCCATTTGTGTTACTTGTGTGTATTTGATTCAAGACTGATCACTTGGATAATCAGTTAGGGGGCTCATCCTCAAAATAACTGATTAATATTCTCTCTCTCTCTCTCTCTCTCTCTCTCTCTCTCTCTCTCTCTCTTTCTCTTTCACACACACACACACACACACACACACACATCCTTTACACACATGAGGATGCACACTGCAGAAG
>NC_034599.1:63497105-63511066 GCF_900095145.1 Mus pahari | reverse complement strand
CACACACACACACACACACACACACACACACACACACACATATCATTGGTTGGCTGTAGTTCTTTGTGTGGAATAGAAACCCATGAACATTTTCCCATTCTGCTCCTCCCCTGCGCTGTTTCCTGAACCTCAGGTGCCTTAGCTGTGTAGCGTAGGTGCCTGCTGAGGCTGAGAGTCCCATGATTAGTTGATCTCTGCATTATGAGCAGTTGTGGTTTTCTGTAATTATCTGTTTGATGCCGAGAGAGGCTTTTATTAGGAGTGAGAGATACTCTTGCCTGCCTTGAATCTGCATCCTCTGCCTTTTCCCACCATGTCTTCTAGGAAGTGATGCAGAAACTGACCAGTAGTCACATCAAGAATTAGCTTCTGAGAGAGGAATAGTAACACTTGGCTTTTACAGAGTGCTTTATGGCTATTTTTAATTTTAGCATTACATTTATTTAGGGGCGAAACTACTCCTATTACTCTGCTAATGGGACAGAGTATTAAACTGACTCCTAATGGCTTCTCGTTATACCATAGATTAGTGCATCCATGCCTTACATTTCTTTTTAAGATACATTATACAAAGTTCTGCATTTCATCAGCACAGATCCAGGAAGAAGTTAACACTACATTGTTTTGTTTCCCTTGGAAAACAAGGTACCAAGAGTTCAGGAGTCCAAGGTTAATCAAGGGGTGTATGGAAGGATAGGGTTTGGTGGCAGATAGTATTATTTGGTCATATAGAGAGCAGGTATGCACCAGCAAAAGAAATCGATCTCTCCTTTTCCCTGTCCAAGGACCCCAGAAGAACTGCCCGCCTGCCTGCCTCTGTGCCTCTTCTCAGTCTGGCTTTGACCTTGCCGAGTCTCTCACTGCTGACTCTGCTCCTGCTCCTTCAACTTGATTCATTCTGGCCCCAGTGGGCCCTTCTTGGGGAAAGGCCCATCTGGGCATGTTCAATACATTCCCCTGTCAAGCAGGAGAAAGAGCTGCCCTTGCAAAATGAGGAAACTTCCAAGAGGCCTCTAGGCAGAAGTCAGTTCGTGATTTTGAGAACAGCACCCAGCCTGGACACGGATTAGCAAGCCTGTTGCATATTACATCACAAACACTGACACAGATATTTTCTTTCTTGTTTATGACAATAGGTTGTATGGGCAAGAGAATTATTTAAATCTGGAACTAGCCTTTCATGAATACGCAAGCACTTTACATACATTTATGGAAGTCTGCTCTAGTTTGCTCTTCTGTTGCTGCAATAAACTGCTCTGACCAAAGACAACTTGGTGGAGGAAAGGGTTTATTTGGCTTACACCTTTAGGTCACAATCCATCACTGAGGGAAGTCAGGAACCATGGAGGAACACTGCCTATTGGCTTGCTGACTCTCAGGTTTATTTTAGGCTACCCTTTTTATACAGCCCAATGCCATCTGCGTAGGGATTGCACTGCCCACGGTGGAGTAGACCCTTCTACATCAACAACATTTAAGAAAATTCACCACAGACATGGTCATGGGACAATTCTTTTTTCCCACGTGTATCAAGTTAACAACCAAGATCAGTCATCACAAGGTAGTGGTAACACTACCACATGTCACGAGTTCACGGAAAGTAAGCAACTAGAAGTTGGAAGGCCTGCATTCAAGCCTCCCAACAGTGTTATCATAGCTCCCTGGGCTTTTGCACAGAGTGTTGGGTTCCATAGTTGGAGGAAATCTAAGTAACATCAGTGGAATGATTAGATAGTCTGCATGAACATTGCACTGCAGTCTACAGAGTCCATGCTCGGGAGCTGCACAGTTTGGTAGCAAAAATGAGCGAACAAACAAACAAACAAAAATCAAAAAAATGAAACACCAGAAAATAAACCACAATATTTTAAGTAAGTTTATAATTTCACATTGGTTGATGGGCAGTGACCTGGAAATGCAAGCTAAGCTCTTTTAGTCAGAGTGGTGCATCGCAGCAACAGGAAAGCAAACTAGAACAGCATCTAGTCTTCTGGAAGGGATTGCTGATCCTGGGCGTGGCTGCACACGTATGAGTCCAGGGAGCACCTAGCCGTGTCTTTATTTCCTGCTCTGCTTTTTAAACTTTCAATTTGTCACTTTTGAATTTACACACAAAGCTGATGGAGTAGCATAGCTTTGTCATCCCACTTGTCATCCCACCCCCTCCACCCTCGGCTCTCCCTGCGTCATCTCAGATGCATCGTGAACCCAAAACCTTCTCAGACAGAGCAACCCTGCAACAACCAAGCAAACACACATCCAAACCAAAGGCTCACAGAGCTGAGCCCTTGTTCACGGCTCGATTCCCAGCTTCCATTTTAGGGTGATACTCTATAGTTATTTTTTGATGGAATGAGCAGTGAATTCTGTCTGGACCAGAGAAGTTTGGTTTCTCAAGAGGTATAGTGACAAACAGTATATCCTTGGCCAGCGAGGACACTGAGTGACCATGAGAGAAAAGGAAGGTAAATCAGTGAGGTATGACATTATGGAAGTGAGCAGATCACCCAAGGGTCATGAGAAGGTCCTCGGTGGCTGGAGAAAAGGGGAAGGAGGTAGGGACAAAATCAGTGACAGGTCTTTATTATGACCCAACGCACACAGAAGGGGAAGCCAAGGAGCAAAGTAGTCAGGCGATACAGCAAAGCTTATGCCCCAGAAGCTCCTGTGGCCTTTCTATGGTGGGAACTGCACTGAGTACTCTCCATATTATCTCATTTAAACCACACCATAGCTCCTCACGTCCTGATCTAAATTCTTAGAAATAACAAAAATATAAACCATATTAATGCTGAAAGATCAGCAGGGAAACCCAGATGGACTATGAGAAATTAAAATAAATGAAAAAAAGAAAAAGAATCAACAGGATCCAGACTGATGAGGTTCTTTGGGTGGAGTTTTTTGTGAAGGTTGGGATCCAACACAGTATAGTACCCTGGGAGAGGCCATACCCTGCACTACAGAGGAGAAGGAACCCTTAGCAGAGGTCAGGGCTGGTGACATCTGGTCAGTGAGAGCAGCTGAGTTGCCATCTGACTGTATGATCGTTTGGCAGGTAGCAGCAGTTAGGATGGAGAGCAGAGGCTGAGGCGCTGGATCTGAGGCAGGCAGGACCGTGGCAGCAGCCATCTCCTCCCTCCCTTACTGGTCAGCATTAGAGCATCAGGAACACTGTAACTGTGTATCCCACAATCTGGAGTTCTAGCCCCAGCAGTGCATCCTAACCTTGTTCTTGCTCATGGCAAGTGTGTACATAGATAATCTCATTGGTCTGGTGAGAGCTCTAAGCCCAATGTGGGTCCCCAGTGATGATCTGCACATGGGAAATAAGTTTTGAATCCTAACAGCTAGCCAATACATTGGATCTCCATTTTGGGTCTCCAAAAGTCCACTATGTCAAACTATGTCCTAGACTGGCTGGATCATTCTCAGCATTGGCTGGATTTGCCTTTTGGCACTAAGAACAAACCCCAGAAAATAATAGAGAAGGCTGTCCAATTTTGTTTGGGCTGTGTTCATTCAACACAGCCACAATGAGTGTGTGTGTGTGTGTGTGTGTGTGTGTGTGTGTGTGTGTGTAAGCTTCCCAGACCTGGGACATGAGTAGTGTATTCAGGAAGGGCACAAACTAGGAATCATCGAAGGCAGTTCTGGTTTTCATGAAGTATGTGACTCAGCAATTAGTGAAAATGAAGCCGGGTGCCCTGAAAGAATTGGTTTGGGTTGTGTTGTGGTTGTCCTAACAAATCTCACAACCTTTGCATCTTAAAGCGGTGGAGATGAATCTTTTTTCAATGGTTCTGGAGACGAGAAGCCTTCGATCAAGTGTCAGCAAAACTCTAGAGGAGACACAAGGAAGGCGCCTTCTCTTGTCCCTTGCAGCTTCCGTAGCTTCCTGAGTCCTTCAGGGCTTCTTGGTTTGCTGCTTGGTCACTCCAGTTTCTTCCCACTGCTGGCAGCATCTTATAGGGACACTCAGTACTGTAGTCAGGGCCCACCCCAACCCAGGATGTCACATCTGAATGAAGCTTATTGTCCCTTCAAGGAGCTTAGTTCTAAGGAAGGTCACATTCTGGGGTTCCAAATGGGTCTCAATTTTTAGAGGACACCAACAAATATAGCAAAATGGTCTAGCCGATGTAGATGATACAACTTATAATGTGGCTGTAAGAGGCCTGCATCTTTACATATAGATAGCTCCCCCTCACATAAAGGATAGCAGGCACCCTTCCTGAACCCTCATAGCCCTCCTTGAATGGCTGCCACCATTATCCTTTCTCAGGGATGACTCTGAGATGCCCAAACAGATAACTCTTGTGTTCTTCCTCCCTCCTCTCATTTGTTAATCTCATATTTGTGAGCAAGAGAATGTTGTTCTCCTCTCTCACGTAGTTGGCTTCTGCAGACGATGTACCGCACTCCCGTTTCTATTTTAAAGCTGCGCACGCATCTGTAAGAAGATGGGAGAGTGTTATGTAATACCTACCATTTTTGTCAAGACCTCATCTCACCCCATTGCCTGGTACAGGAGGAAGTTACTGGTGTGAAATTTGCTGCTTTTTTTTTTTCTTAAGGTGAAGCGCTTATTTGGATAGATTTCATACCTCACATTCATAAGCAGGTCCATTTTTAAAGGACTATAGGTACCGTGCTAATGAAAGATGAAAAGCACATCTGTCTCCCATATAGATTCCCAGTGAGACTTAAAGCAAATATATCTGAGTACTCTGCTTCATGAAGTTAGAGGTATTTTAAAGAGGTGCCCAGGAGGGAGGGAGGCAGGCAAGCCCCACTGATCAACAGACGTGTCTTAGGGAAAGGACAACAATCATGAATATTTTCCCTCCTAAAGGGTTGGGATGTTAAAGTGTTAGAGCATTTGGCGCCTGTCATCTGGGCTATTTCAGTTTATAAATGAGAGCTCCAACCGCCCCAGGGGGCTTCAGGAAGGGAAAAATGACTTCAGTAAAATATTTCTTTGTTAGAATCAGAGATAACCGAGGGGTGAGATGAGGTAGTAAGAGAGAGCTGGGGCTGGGATTTGAGCTGAAGCTGCAGGACCAGGCAAAGCCAGGGTCAGGGCCAGAGAGACAATGCAGGGGGTTGGGAGTATATCATGGAGATAAGAATCTGAGTGGCTCTAGGATGGGAGCCTGTCTCTGACAGGGTTATCAGCAGGATATAAAGTGGTGTTGGAAGAAAGCTCTATCCAGCACAGAGTGTCATCTCAGGTAGGAGGCTGACTGAGGTCTAGAGATGGGGAGTTTGTACCAGCAAGGTCTAGTGTTGGTTATTTGGAAAGAATTTAAACCCAAACTGCCAAATTCTGCAGACATTCTAACCTGGGCTTAGGAGGAGAGTGAAGAAAGATTTTGGAAGTCATGTAAATTATACTGTCTGTTGGAAGGCTTGCTGATGCCTCCTGTTCTGGAATGAGTGGTTTTCCCCCCAAACCCACATCAGCTGGATCCGTAGCAGGTGTCTCTACAGATGTGGAAGCAAGGTCACCTGCAGATGATGAGGAGATTCGGGTAGGCCTTAAAGCCAGTGAGTGGAGTCCTTGCAAGAAAGTCATGTGAGACACACTGGGAAGAAGCTCACTGAAGGCAGTCAGAACCTGGAATGATTCCACCAGCAGCCAAAGAAACTGAAGGTTGGTGGAACCCACTAGAAGCCAGGAAGAGGTATGGAAGGGTCCCTCTCCAGCAGCCTTCATTGAAGCAGCACTGTGGAGAAATCTGGCATCCCTGCTACAGCTCCATTTGGTACCAGTTTTTGTTACTTCTGGTCCTATGTGCCCTACAACTCAAGGACTGGAATCTTGGGGGGAAGGATGCTTTGAAAAACAAAAATATGGACTTATATTTCAGAGCCTTGGATTATGTTATTAATTAATTAAAGTATCCATTTAACCTGCATTTCTATAGCTTTTGATGCAGATCAGACCTTGAACTGGGCCGAGTCCTTGTCTAATATTGTGGAGCTACTGACTAGAAGCATGTCCAAAGATTTGATTCCCATGAAAGCATGTATTCAGGTGAAAAGAGACAAGTCTGAAAATCCCAGGGAAGTAAAGATAAGGCATTCAAGGGGATCACAGGAGCATGGGGAAGAGTCCTCCAAAGTGACTCCTGCACAGGGGTATAGAGCGAGCCAGGTGAGGGAGAGCACATTAGAACGAAGAGGCAGAGCGCTCAAAGGAGTGGAGACTCACACTGGCCTTTGAAGAGACCTATAGTGAGCCTGTGAGCCTGGCACAAAGAAGGAGGGAGTGGAGCCACATGCAGACAAGTAGATGGTTGTGACTCTGGAATAAACCGTGCATTGGCTGGAGAAACCATTATGATCTTTGGCCAGAATGATGTGGCCAGAATTCAGATAAGAAGAGTGCTGTCCTGATTAATAATATCCCACTGTGCTGAAGGCCAGTGGGACCAGGAAGGAGTGGCTTGTTTGGAGGAATTCTTAGGAGGTGGGAGAAATTAGAGATTAGGAGTGCTTAATGTTCTTGAAGAAGACACAAGTCCCGTTCCCAGCACCCATGTCAAGTGACTCACAAATGCCTATAACTTCACTTCCAGGGAATATGGTGACTTCTTCTGGTCTCCATGGGTAAATAAACTCATGTAGGCATACCTACAAATACGCACACACACACACACACACACACACACACACACACACACACACACACAATTAAAAATAAAATAAATTAATCTTTAAAAAAAGAAATGTAGGAAGCCAACCCCTTTGCCATAAATCAACCTTTCAAGCTTGTATACATCACTTAATTTTTCTATTCTATTCTATTTTGTATTCTATCCTTTTCTATTTTTCTCCCCAACCCAACCCCACCTCTTCATAAGACAGAATCTTGTTTAGTTCAGACTGTCCTGGAACTCTCTATGTGTATATCAGAAGGATATAATGTGCTGATAGAGCAAAGTCCAGAGTGGGGTATCCTTTCTAGTGGAAATATTAGCTGAATGGTAACTGGTAGGAAACTGACTGAGGTCTAGCTTGGCCTCCAACACCTGGTCCTCCTGCCTCTACTTCTGGATTGCTAGGGTCATAGGTAGACACTACCATGCCTAGCTAAGTTGATTTATTTTCTGCATCCTGGGTTGGTGACAATTACATATCAATCCATTAAAGTTGTCAGAGGATTAAACTAGGTCTGGAGTATGCCACAATTTCACAACTCCATTTGAGCTTGTGATTCCCGGTCTTAGTTTTGGCTGCTATAATAATTGTGAACGGGTACACCTTGCATCTCAAAGATGGGAAGTGGGTAGATCTGTAAATACCAAACAATTCCAAACACTGATTAAGAAATTTAAAATGTTATTCTTTTAAAAGTCCCAGTTTTAAATACTTACATGCTCTTTCTAAAATATATAATTATGTTCCCTATTCACATAATTTTATCCATTTTAAAAAGTGAACATATAACTGTCACTCTCGTTGCTGGATACTGGCAGACTCTGCTATACCTAGCAGATGTGTTCCTGAACATTTTACTTGTAGATTGATTTCAAAATGAGTTGAATCATATTCTACTCACACCAGGGAGATGCATTTCAAATAATTCTCTGCTTGTGACTTCTTTGGTAAAATTAATAATTACTCCTGCTTTCCCAGAAAGGCTCAATATGAACTTATCAAAATTGGGCAGTAGTGATCTATGTGAAAATATACTTGTTTGCACATTTAACACACACAAAAGGTGAATTTGTTACATGGTCAACTTGATTAAACAATCTCTCTGCTTGTTGCTGGTGGGCCACACGGTGTGATACCTTGTCCACTGTAATTTAAGACATTCTCCCACCCAGTGCTTCCCATTAACATTGTATTAATCTTTTTTTTTTTTATCCTCGCCAGAGACTCAGCCTCAGCACTGACATGAGATCGATTTACTAGTACAATATGATATCCTGTGAGACAATAAATCATGAACTTTCTGTGTAGCATCTAGTCAGCAACTAATTGCATTTTGATTTGCGATTTGTTTTTTGACGTGCTACTGGAGTGCTGAGAATTGAACATAGGAAGTTGGGTGAGTCATCTTTGCCTAATTATAACTTGTAATCATAAACCAGCACTAATCTGCTGCGTGATGCAGATCAATGTGCAGGCAGGAGAGAGCTCTGGCCGCTTGGATTTACAGTGGTTGCTATTTATGAAACACCTACTATGTTCTGGCAGCCATATTAGTTGCTTTATTTTTATTTCCCACCTCAGACCTTGCAGGTGTAATGGCTCATTTTACAAGCAGGGAGATGCAACCCCGGGTCATTCTAAGCCACCTGCTCTGTTCTCCAGCTAGGACCTAGTGGGTCTGACGTGTGAAACTTGAACCAATGTCTGCAGGTCCTTTGGATTCCAGCCTTGCTTAAACCTCTGTCTAACTCACCTTGGTATTGAGGGTCTGTGGGGAAGGTCTCCTGGGTTCTAGACTCACTCACACCTCTAACTCAGTATCAGGATTCCTGATAGGCCACAGAGTGGGGTTGTTCTTTCACCTCTGAGGCTCCTTCTGTGGCCTGACATTTTTTAAATGCAGCTTCTAGAAGGGCCATGAGCTACTTTTAAACAGCCTGGCATCCCACCACCCCTCCCCATAGTCAATGAACCTGAACTTGAAATCCAAGAATAGCTAAACCTCCACTTGGGTCCCAAGAGCCATTTCACTTACCGAAATACTCACCACACTACCATACAATTACTATGTAAAACACCTTGGGAGACCATTAATACAAAAGGTCATATATTCTAAAACCCAAATGTCATTTTGTATTAGACATTTTCTTAAGGGCTACTTATCTCAGGATGAATTCCAAGAATGAGTGCTTAATAATTATTTTGCATTTAAACAACCTACTTATGAATTCCAGGGATACACTGTGTCACAGTACGGCTGCAGCAGGATACAGCAATTATTATAAATGCCTGGCGGATTAACTGTTACAGTCTTGCAGGCTGACAGAATGACACATCTGGATCAGATCACTGGTAGGTCATCAGACAAAAATCTTCCCTTTGCTTCCACCCCTCACCTAGAAAACAGAGTGACACAGAGTATTTCTTAACCTTCTAAGTCATAATCTAAGTCCCACCAGGGCCTAGAATACTGGATTTAGTGCAATTCATCTTTTGGTGGACTGCAATCCCAATACATCCCCTAGTCCTTCACCTTTGGAGAGAAAGAGTTGTGACAGAGTCTCCTGTGGTCTAGGCTGGACTTGAACTTGTTATGTAGCCAAAGGGGAACTTGAACTCTCTTGATCCTCCTCTATCTCCAAAGTGCTGGGACTATAGGCACTCAATTCTAAAGGCAATGGTTTGTTTATTTGATTGTGTGTCGGTTTATGTGCATGTGTACATGTATCTCCCTGTGACTGTCTCTGTCTCTGTCTCTCTCTGTTTGTGTGTGTGTGTGTGTGTGTGTGTGTGTGTGTGTGTGTGTGTGTTTGTAAGCCAGAGGTCAACTTTCCACCTTAGTTTTAAGAGACAAAGACTCACGAAATCTGGAGAACACCAATTCGGCTCTACTGTCCACGATCCTCAGGGATCCTCCTGTCTCTGCCTCCCCAGAATTGGGACTTCGGGTGTATAGCATCATGTCCAGCTTTTCCCATGGGTGCTGGGGATACCTCAGGCCCTCATGCTTAGATAGCAAGTACTTTACCATACCCCAGCCCTCAAGAGCCAAAAAGCTTTGCATAGACTCCTTGTATATTTGACTAACGAGTCAACTAAGCCATAAAAATTTAAAGTTGTCTATATTTATAAGGTTATTTTTAAGGTAGGAGAAAATATTGTTTGGATTAAAACATATGGATTTCTCTCTGTGTGTGTCTCTCTCTGTCTCTGTCTCTTTCTGTATCTGTCTCTCTCTGTGTGTCTGTCTGTCTGTCTGTCTGTGTGTAAGGCAACGATAGGAAGGAAAGTTCATTTAACCTCTCAGGATCTCGAACAGCCAAGCCCCACGCAGCTTTACTAAGTAGTCACTTGGTGATGAACACTTAACAGTCTCATTAAATCATAATTTAAATGAAAATTTTTTTGGTCCCAAACAAATAAAGCTCTGCTTGGTTCTAATAAGGATCCTTGGAGCAGCTGTTTTGTGCTACAGAATGTGTAATGACCTTATAATTGTATTAGATGTGGCATGGAAATGTTTATGTTTCCCCTCTAGTCTGAAATGTGCTAAATAACAGAAGCCAAAGAACAGAGATTCATTATGAATTCCAAGGGCTTCAAGGGCTGCGTTTCCAGAGCTTGTGGGGGTTGGAGTGCTTAGTAAAATTCCTAAGAAGACACTGGTCTGGGCTGCATCAGACCCAGGCAAACAAATTGGTTTTCCTTCCCCTGAATTCCAAGGTGTTCTGCCCTTCCTTCAAACACCCAAACACCTGCCTGGACTCAGACATTGGAAAGAGCCCGCTGTCTCTGATCATAGACTCCTCTTGGAAGGGATGCAGAATTCATAAGGCCAAGATTTGCATTGATTTTTCTCTCATGCAGGAGTTGCTATATCTATGAATTCCCCTAGAGACTCAGGAAGTGGAGCCCTGTGAATTCTCTCCACTGGCTTCTCTTCAGGTTTAGTCTCTGGGGAGCACCGCAGGACTAAAGTCTGAGAAACGTTTGGTTTCCTGGCTCCCTTTCTGGGGAGTTACCCTGGGTCCTTTTAGTTTCCCCCATGGTAGATTTCAGTTCCCTGACAAGGCCCTGCCCTCCTGGCTTTGTCTGAAGATTCTGGAAAATGCTGGCTTCTCTAGTTCTCTGTACAGAGCCCTAGGATGATTTTTTAGGGAATATGCTAGAAGGGTTGGCTGCCCCACCACCAACCGAAACAGGAAAGACAATGAAAAGCGCATCTGTAGTGTTGCCTGTCTTTGTGATGATTTCCAGACTGCTCCCTCCACGGCCAAGTTCAAGCTGTCTATGTGGTGTCACTCAAGGGAGAGCTGGGAAGGATTATGTACAGTCTTCTGCGCACAGACCCGTTAGGCTGGCTGTGGTCTATTGCCGCTTCTCTACAGCCTGCAAGCCCGTGTGTAAACAGTTCCTCTCCTCAGCCACACCGCTCTGTGGTAGAGTGAGCTCTGTTACACTGCTTACCTAGTCTAACCTATCCGTCTGTTTCCCTCCTACCCAGTTACTACACCTCACACACACCCCGCTCCCTTGAGACACTGGTCTTTGTGTACTTACAGTGCGTACTCAGTGCTGTGAGAGGAAGGCACCTCTAGGGCTGCACTCTTCATCCGGGATCAGATCACACCACCAGAGGCTCTCCCCCACATAACAGGAGTGGGAACCCCTCTGGTCCTACACTTAGTACGTAATGATGTTTCTGGTCTCTTTCCAGGTGTCAGCAATTGAGTTTCTCTCTCTCCCATCAAATGTCTACTTTATAAGCACAGTTCAGGGTAGGTTCAGATGATCACATCCCATAATACTAGGTTGGCTTACTTAGGAGTCCTTTCCTGCTTGAGTTTGGAATAGCTTTTCTTACCTACTCACTGCTCTAGGACACTCCTTAGTAAACTTCCCTATTGTCTCTTTCCTCATGTGACTGGTGGACTCCATGTTAGGATAAGTACTCAAGTCCAAGAAATTTCCACATGATGCTGGTCTTCCTTTTCCTTTCATAATCACCACTGTTGTTGTTGCTGCTGCTGCTGTTATTTTATGTCTACCCAAGTGAAATTAGTGTTTGTTGCTGGTTTTTTCAATAAGAAAACTCAGTGGTTCATCAGAAAGAGTGGAATACCCTGGGATGGCACACATGGAGATAAAAAAGCTTCCAATTGTTCATCCTGTTTCTGCTTCTTGGTGCCACAGAAACCAAGGGTAGATAGTCTCCCACCAACAACCTCAGTAGGGTAGTTGCTCAAATGAATTTCAACTTGCTTCTCTGAGTCTCCCTTCCCTGTGCTGTCCTTCTGATGTTTAGGTTGTGCTTCTTGACCACATCTCTTCCATGATCTATGGTCTCGGGTGCAACTTTCTCAGAGAATGCAATGCAACACTTTTAGAGAATTTTTTTCTCTCTTTGGATATAGAGAGTCTGAAGAAGGTATGGCATTGGAGAAGGCTTGGGTCTACAATTCCTCCACCCTAAGGAAAATGCTCTATGGAGTCATTCCACATTGCTGACAGAAAATGTTAACTCTTCAAATGGACTTTATTTACTAAGGCACCAGAGCCCTGCACATACGTGGATGGCATCATTTTAACAGATCAAAACTTTCCTAAAATGATAGCCAAGGTCACTTAAAAAACCTCACAACTAGCAAAATCTTCCCATTGATGTAATAGTGGCATAGTTAGTGTGGGAGTAACCAAGAACTTTCAGATTGGATTTAAGACCCATTCCACAAGATGAAACCCATACCTGGTACCATTATAGTAGCAGAGAACCTGTGGCCATACAGGTCATAGACTCTAGGGGAGAACTTATTACTATTATTCTGCCAAGTGAACACAGTATTAAACCAACGTCTAATGAGTTATTGCTATGCATATAGATAAGTTCATTTCTCAACTCTAATCATAGAAACTTCTTCTTCTTCTTCTTCTTCTTCTTCTTCTTCTTCTTCTTCTTCTTCTTCTTCTTCTTCTTCAAGATTTATTTATTATATGTAAGTACTCTTTAACTGTCTTCAGAAACTCCAGAAGAGGNCATCAGATCTCATTACAGATGGTTGTAAGCCACCATGTGGTTGCTGGGATTTGAACTCAGGACCTCTGGAAAAGCAGTCAGTGCTCTTAACCACTGAGCCATTCTCCAGCCCAGAAGCTTCTTTTTGTAGTGGAAGGAAATTAACAACGAGGCCCACCTTTGGTCAAGGTACACAGAATGAAAGACCATGGAATGCTCAACTCTAAATTGAAAACTTATATCACAACCCCTTCCTCCTCCCAAGGCTCAGGGTTGATTTCAGAAGAGGGATTGGAATGATTGTAAGAGCCATAAGCAGTGCATTCTGACATAGCTTGGGAAGTTGTACATATGAACTCACAGCAATTATAACAGCATGCACAAGCTCAAGTCAGAAAAAAACCCAGCATCAAGAGTGGGCATTAAGTCTTAACCTTAGCTAAGGAGATATTGGCAATTGATAGCTTATAGAAGGGGTAGAATTAGTTCTCTTTAAAGGTATGGACCTCACAGGTTGACTACCATGTAGGGGGATGGTTTGGTGCTGCTTGTATGCAAATGCTNAATTCTGTACCCCAAGATATGGTTGCTCCAAGACGAGTGAATCATCATGTATACAAGTTTTTGCTGTGTAAACCTTGCCCCAAGTTATTCCTGATTGGTTATTAAAGATCGTTATAGCCTATAGCTGGGCAGAAGAGAGGTAGGCAGGCTTCAGGCCCCAGGTTTGGGGTCTCAGCAGGCATCAGGAAGGAGAGCAGGAAGGAAGAAGAAAGAAGTCATAATGGGTAGGTGGATCAGGAGTGAATGGTGATGAGGGGTGGCCTGCTGGAGTAGGAACAGCCCAGGTGGAACATGGCAAGTGATATCTCATGGTTATTGACAGGGAAGTAGACAAAACAGCATAAAGGGTTGATGTCTGCCTGGCTCTAGTGCTTTAAGACTTATTATAATTCTAAAAGTTTGTATGTCTTTTACTTGGAAACTATATGGTCTAAGTGGGGTAACCCACCCTACCCCAAATAATATTTACCATCATACCAGCATACCATAGTGAATGGCCACACACCAAAAAACATAAGAGAAGTCTAAATTGGACTTGACATTAAAGGGGAGAGAGAGAGAGAGAGAGAGAGAGAGAGAGAGAGAGAGAGAGAGGAATTCAGAGCAGTTCAGTTTGGTGAAATTTATTTCTCTCCAGTGACTGTCTTAGGTGGGACCAGCCAAGAGCACACAGGCCACAGAAGCAGCAGAGCAGCTATGATAGGGACCTACAGGCCTACAT
>NC_034599.1:63492522-63497070 GCF_900095145.1 Mus pahari | reverse complement strand
CCCCCCGTGCACTGGTCTTGCAGGGAGAGAGCCGGTCTCCCAGGAGTGCTGACACAGGCTTACAGACCCACAAGAGGAGCAAGCTCCAGTCAGAGACAACAAGAACATCTAAAACCAGAGATTACCAGATGGTGAAAGGCAAACACAAGAATCTTAATAACAGAATTGAAGACTACTTGGCATCACCGGAACCCAGTACTCCCACCACAGCAAGTCCTGGATACCCCAATACACCAGAAAAGCAAGATTTGGATTTAAAATCATATTTCATGATGCTGGTAGAGGATTTTAAGAAGGACATAAATAGCTCTCTTAAAGAAATACAGGAGAACACAGGTAATCAGGTAGAAGCCCTTAAAAAGGAAACACAAAAATCCCTTAAAGAATTACAGGAAAACACAATCAAACGGGTGAAAGAATTGAACAAAACCATCCAGGATCTAAGAATGGAAGTAGAAACAATAAAGAAATCACAAAGGGAGACAGCTCTGGAAAGAAGTCAAGAGACATAGATCATAGTCATCACCAACAGAATACAAGAGATAAAAGAGAATCTCAGGTATAGAAGATACCATAGAAATCATTGACACAACAGTCAAAAAAAAAAAAAAACAAAACAAAAAACAAAAAACAAAAAGCAAAAGCTCCTAACCCAAAACATCCAGGAAATCCAAGACACAATGAGAAGACAAAACCTAAGGATAATAGGTATAGAAGAGAGTGAAGATTTCCAAGTTAAAGGGCCAGTAAATATCTTCAACAAAATTATAGAAGAAAACCTCCCCAACCTAAAGAAAGAGATGCTATGAACTTACAAAAATCCTACAGAACTCCAAATAATTTGGACCAGAAAAGAAATTCCTCCTGTCACATAATAATCCAAATAACAAATGCACTAAACAATGAAAGGATATTAAAAGCAGTAAGGGAAAAAGGTCAAGCAATATATAAAGGCAGGTCTATCAGAATTACACCAGACTTCTTGCCAAAGACTATGAAAGTCAGAATATCCTGGGCTGATGTCATACAGACCCTAAGAGAACACAAATCCAGCCCAGGCTACTATACCCAGCAAAACTCTCAATTACCATAGATGGAGAAACCAAGGTATTCCATGCCAAAACCAAATTTACACAATATTTTTCCACAAATCCAGCCTTTCAAAGGATAATAAATGGAAAACTCCAATACAAGGAGGGAAACTACATCCTAGAAAAAGCAAGAAAGTAATTTTCAACAAACGTAAGATAGCCACATGAACAGAATTCCAACTCTAACAACAAAAATAACAGGAAGCAACAACTACTTTTCCTTAATATCTCTTAATATCAGTGGATTGAATTCCCCAATAAAAAGACATAGACTAACAGTTTGGTTACATAAACAGGACCCAACACTTTGCTGCATACAGGAAACCCACCTCAGTGACAAAGACAGACACGACCTCAGAGTAAAAGGCTGGAAACAATTTTCCAAGCAAATGGTCCCAAGAAAAACCTGGATTAGTCATTCTAATATTGAATAAAATCAACTTTCAACCTAAAGTTATCAAAAAAGATCAGGAGGGACACTTCATATCCATCAAAGGTAAAATCTGCCAAGATGAACTCTCAATTCTGATTATCTATACTCCAAATACAAGGACAGCACATTCATAAAAGAAACTGCTAAAGCTCAAAGCACACATTGAACCGCACACAATAATAGTAGGAGACTACAACACCTCACTATCATCAATAGAAAGATCATGGAAACACAAACTAAACAGAGACATAGTGAAACTAACAGAAGTAATGAAACAAATAGATTTAACAGATATCTATACAACATTTTATCCTAAAACAAAAGGATGTACCTTTTCCTCAGAACCTCATGGTACCTTCGCCAAAATTGACCATATAATTGATCACAAAACAGGCCTCAACAGATACAAGAAGATTGAAATAATCTCATGCATCCTTAGACCACGGACTAAGGCTGGTCTTCAATAACAACATAAACAATAGAAAGCCCACATACATGTGGAAGCTGACAACACTCTACTCAATGATAACTTGGTCAAGGAAGAAATAAAGAAGGAAATTAAAGACTTTTTAGTGTTTAATGAAAATGAAGCCACAACATACCCAAATTTATGGGACACAATGAAAGCAGTCCTAAGAGGAAAACTCATAGCTCTGAGTGCTTCCAAAAAGAAACTTGAGAGAGCATACACTAGCAGATTGATAGCACATCTGAAAGTTCTAGAACAAAAAGAAGCAAACTCACCCAAGAGGAGTAGACAGCAGGAAATAATCAAACTCAGGGCTGAAATCAACCAAGTGGACACAAAAAGAACTATACAAAGAATCAACCAAACCAGGAGCTGGTCCTTTGAGAAAATCAACAAGATAGATAAACCCTTAGCAAGACTAACCAGAAGGCACAGGGACAGCATCCTAATTAACAAAATCAGAAGTGAAAAAGGGAGACATAACAACAGAAACTGAGGAAATTAAAAAAAAAATCAGATCTTACTACAAAAGCCTATACTCTACAAAACTGGAAAACCTGGATGAAATGGACAATTTTCTAGACAGACACCATATTCCAAAGTTAAATCAGGATCAGATGAACAATATAAATAGTTCCATATTCCCTAAAGAAATTGAAAAAGTCATTCATATTCTCCCAACCAAAACCCATCCAGGACCAGATGTGTTTAGTTCAGAGTTCTATCAGACCTTCAAAGAAGACCTAATACCAATACTCCTCAAGTTATTCCATAAAGTAGAAACAGAAGGTACTCTACCCAATTCATTCTGTGAAGCCACAATTACTCTGATACCTAAACCTTACAAAGACCCAACAAAGAAAGAGAACTTCAGACTAATTTATCTTATGAACATTGATGTAAAAATACTCTGTAAAATTCTTGAAAACTGAAGCAAAGAACATATCAAAATGGTCATTAACCACGATCAAGTAGGCTTCATCCTAAGGATGCAGGAATGGTTGAATATATGGAAATCCATCAATGTAATCCACTATATAAACAAACTCAAAGAGAAAAACCATATGATCATCTCATTAGATGCTGAGAAAGCATTTGACAAAATCCAATACTCCCTCATGATAAAAGTCATGGAAAGATCAGAAGTTCAAGGCCCATATCTAAACATAGTAAAAGCAATATACATCAAACCAGTAGACAACATCAAACTAAATGGAGAGAAACTTGAAGCAATCCCACTAAAATAAGGGACTAGACAAGGCTGCCCACTCTCTCCCTACCTATTCAATATAGTACTTGAAGTCCTAGCCAGAGCAATTAGAACAAAAGGAGATCAAAAGGATACAAATTAGAAAGGAAGAAGTCAAAATATCACTATTTGCAGATGATATGATTGTATACTTAAGTGACTCCAAAAATTCCACCAGAGAACTTCTAAACCTAATAAACAACTTCAGCAGTTAGCTGGATACAAAATCAACTCAAACAAATTAGTGGCCTTCCACTAAGAAACAGGCTGAGAAAGAAGTTAGGGAAATAACACCCTTCACAATAGTCACAAACAATATAAAATACCTTGATGAGACTCTAACTAAGCAAGTGAAAGATCTGCATGATAAGAATCTCAAGTCTCTGAAGAAAGAAATTGAAGAAGATCTCAGAAGATGGAAAGATCTCCCATGCTCATAGATTGGCAGGATCAATATAGTAAAATGGCCATCTTGCCAAAAGCAATCTACAGATTCCATGCAATACTCATCAAAATTCCAACTCAATTCTTCACAGAGTTAGAAAGAGCAATTTGCAAATTCATCTGGAATAACAAAAAACCTACGATAGCAAAAATTATTCTTATCAATAAAAGAATTTCTGGTGGAATCATCATACCAGACCTCAAGCTGTACTACAGAGCAATTGTGACAAAAACCACATGGTACTGGTATAGTGACAGGCAGGTAGATCAATGGAATAGAATTGAAGACCCAGAAATGACCCCACACACCTCTGGGCACTTGATCTTTGACAAAACCCTTCAGTGGAAAAAAGAGAACATTTTCAAAAAGTGCTGCTGGCTCAACTGGCAGTTAGCATGTAGAAGAATGCAAATCAATCCACACTTAATTTCCTTGTACAAATCTCAAGTCCAAGTGGATTAAGGACCTCCACAGAAAACCAGATAGACTGAAACTAATAGGAAAGAAAATGGGGACAAGCCTCAATCATATTGGCATAGGGGAAATTTTCCTGAACAGAACACCAATGGCTTGTTCTGTAAGATCAAGAGTCGACAAATGGGACCTCATAAAATTGCAAAGCTTCTGTAAGGCAAAGGACACTGTCAATAAGACAAAAAGTCCACCAACAGATTGGGAAAGGATTTTTACCAATCCTAAATCTGATAGGGGACTAATATCCAATATATATAAAGAACTCAAGAAGTTGGACTCCAGAAAACCAAATAACCCTATAAAAAATGGGGTAGAGAGCTAAACAAAGAATTCTCAACTGAGGAATACTGAATGGCTGAGAAGCACGTGAAAAGATGTTCGAACATT
>NC_034599.1:63485985-63491610 GCF_900095145.1 Mus pahari | reverse complement strand
AGGAACAACAATATGAACTAACCAGTACCCCCAGAGCTCCCACGGACTAAACAACCAACCAAAGAGTACACAAGATGGGACTCATGGGTCCAGCTACATATGTAGCAGAGGATGGCCTAGTTGGTCATCAATGGGAGGAGAGGCCCTTGGTCCTGTGAAGGCTCGATGCCCCAGGGTAGGGGAATGCCATGGTCAGGAAGTGGGAGTGAGTGGCTTGGTGAGCAGGTGGAGTGGGAGGGGATAGTGGGTTTTCAGAGGGGAAACCAGGAAAGGGGATAACATTTGAAATGTAAATAAAGAAAATATCTGTATAAAAAAGGAGAAGGGGTAGAGTTGGGTTGAGGATTAAATATGATCCAAATATTCTCAAGGAACTGAAAATTAGAAGCCAGAGTACCTAGAAATGGTTCCATACCTACCACCATCAGCAGCCTCTTACACTATATCCACCAAGTTTTGATCACAGAAAGCAGTGCTAACCAGCGACTTTCCCCACACCTCATCATTTATTGTGATCATTTTCTAAGCCATGGAGAACAATGAAAATGATCTTTTCTTTATGTCTTGATTCATAGGAAATCCCGTGTTATTTACTCATGAGCCACTTCCATTCCTGTTACCACCCCTCCTGCCATCACCCCTGCCTCTGCTGCCACCACCACCACCACAACAACAAAGGCATTTATTTTATAATAATTAAAATAAAGTTAAGGGATATCAATAGGAAACCCAAAGTGATTTACTGAACCTGGCTGCAGTGGCAGTGGTGGTGGGGGTGGTGGTGGCGGTGGTGGAGGTGGAGGTGGAGGAAGTAGCAGTGGTGGTGGCAGTGGTGGTAGTACGTAGACATCAAGTGTCTTTCTCCATCACCCTCCACTTCTGTTTTCAAGTAAGCATCTCTCATTGATCAGAGACATCATCTGTTCAGCTAGACTAGCTCAAGCCCCATGGATTCTATTGTCTCTGCTTCCTCAGTGCTGGAATTATAGGTGTGGCTGGCTTTTAGGTGTGTTCTGAGAATTGAACTCAGATCCTCACGCTTGCCTACTGACCAGTTCACTGTCTGAGCCCTCTCCCCAGTTCCTCTTTATTCCAAATTAGCAACAGTAATTGTCACTTTTGTGTCTGGTAAGTTAAAGGTATATTGATTATCTCTCTTTTTAAAGATTAATTTTAATTAAGTGTATGCATGTATGTCTGTAGGAAGTACATGCATGGATGCTAATTGCTCCTGAAGGCCAGAAAAAGGCATCAGATTCCCTGTGCTGAAGTTACAGGTGGTTGTGAGCTGCCCAGCAGAAATTCTGGAAACCCAACTTGGGTCTTCAAGAGCAGTATGTGCTGTTACCTGCTGAGCCATCTATCCAACCCCCATTTCCTCTTTTTAAGTCTGGCAATAACTTTTTAATGTAATGTCTGCTACATTGCTGCTATTGATGTTTTTAAATGGCATTCAGAGGGATGAACTAATTCAAGCCCTGTCACCTATTCTGCAAGGAGTACTACTCGCTGAAGGTGACAGGGAACCATCTGCTTTGTAATACTGGTTTTTAGCTCACTCCTGTTACGTTGAGCAAATTACTCCCCCGAGTCACCTCCTTCCCTGAGCACTGTCTTCCTCATCTCTAAAGTGGGCCTAAAGCTTGTGCCAACCTCAAGGGACTCTTGAAAGACTACAAACAAGATATTGCAGGAAAACATTCTGAACAATACCTGTACTGTACTTGGTGGGGCCCCAATAAATGCTTTTCTAAATATTATTTTTTAAAATAATATTGAACGTTGTACCATCTTCAGTTTTCTAAAGGGTAGCATTTTCTCTAACACCTTGCTTGTCTTTTGGACATTATGACTGTATTATGATCAAATTGTAACTAATTGTTTTCCTGATTGCCTGCATTTGGACTTGTAATCTAGAAGACTCGGGTTAGACAACATACTTATGAGATGCTGCTAGCCAGGAGCTGGTTTTAGTCACATACACATGCCACGGAGGGATGGTCTGTGTCAGCACCCAGGGGAGGGAGCTACTGTTTATGACAGGTGCCCCTGCCTCACCCCAGCACATCCTGCTCAGGTGAGGCGCTCAGGCACCATGGCTGCTTCTGAGCCTACCTGCCAGAGCCCATTCCTCACCAGAAGACTGTCTGGCTCAGACCGCACAAAATGAGAAAGGAAAGTGGGTAGACTCTGGTCACTCTTTCCTTAACTCTAAATAAAAGCTCATTGTGATTTCTAAATGCCACTCTCTAATCCCAAACCAATGTGACTCCTCCAAAGGAAAATGGTCTAGACCAGCAGTTCTCAACCTGTGGGTCACAACTCCATGGGGGGGGGGGAGTTGAATGACCCTTTCACAGGGATTACATATCAAATATCCTGCATATTAAATATTTACATTATTATTTATAACAGTAGCAAAATTACAGTTATAAAATAGTAATAAAAATAATTTTACGGATTAGGAGTCACCACAACCTGAGGAACTGTATAAAGGGTCTCAACTTTAGGAAGGTTCAGAACCACCACTCTAATGGGTCCACGGTCTGTAACACCTGCTGCCACTTTGGGTATGTTCCACATCGCTCACTACACAGTTGTCACTACACAGCTCTACGGGACAGCAAATAAGGGCATGAGAAAATAGAAACATCTGATCTTCTTTTAACATTTCTTGTCAGTTGAGGACTTGAGGAAGAGGAGGCATGGAAGGTAAATGGTAAGGAATTTTGTAGAATTTGAAAGTCGGGGTGGAGTGTAATAGAAAGAACAACAAAAAGGCACATGTACAAAGCATTGAGTCTGGCATCATCTTTCACTCTGGCCAATAGGGATGAGAACTTGACAGGACCCAGAATCACCTAGGGGCTCAAACCTCTGGCTATGTGTGGGAGACTTTAGAGAGGAAGACCCACCCTGAAGGTGGGTGGCACCATTCTATGGGCTTGGATTCTGGACAAAAGATGATCACCTGCCTCATAATGTTGCCACTATTCCTTCTCCACTATGAATAACTGTGACCTAGAACTATAACTAGGATAAAGTCTTCTTTAAAAAGTTGCTTTCCTGAATATTTGTTTCCAGCATAGAAAAGTAACTAATGCATGTTTCTGTGATGGTCTTGAAAGTCTTGAAGGAAGAGATATTACAAGTCTGTACTTAAGACTTTTCTATTGCTGTGATAAACTACCCTGACTAAGGCAAGTTATGAAAGGAAGGGTTTATTTGGACTTATGGTTGCAGAGGGGGTGAGTCCATCATGTTGAGGAAGAAGCAGGCATGGTAGCAAGAGCAGGAAGTTGGGGCTCACATCTTGAACTGTGACACCAAGCAGAGAGAGCAAACTGGGAGTGGTGTGAGGCTTTGAAACCTCAAAGCCCACCCTCCAGTTACATACTTCTAGTAAGGCCATATCTCCTAAGCTTCCCCAAACAGTACCACCAGGCAGGACCAAGCAGTCAAATACCAAAG
Source organism: Mus pahari (assembly GCF_900095145.1). Taxonomy (NCBI): domain Eukaryota; kingdom Metazoa; phylum Chordata; class Mammalia; order Rodentia; family Muridae; genus Mus; species Mus pahari. The sequence continues at coordinate 63,488,139 of NC_034599.1, read as the reverse complement.
ACCATACTGGGCATTTCTCATTGAAAAAGCCACGACATCTTTTCCTTCTGAAGGAGGATGTGACTTCCCCAAGAACTCAGAGACTGCAAGCTGGAGAGTTAAGACTTGGATGGAGACTTCAAAGGCATGAAATTGCTCCCTTTACACCAGCAGCTTCTCTAGTAGCTCAGCCTATCATTCAGTTTTCCTGAGGCAAGTGCAATACAATGAAAACCTCACAGCCCCACTTCCTTAGGCATAAGTGTTGGGAGGCACACAAGTGGCCTGGTGGTGAGACACTGATGGAACCACCTGGTTAAACTTTTGACACGGTGGCCTTAACTTTAAACTCCCTGTCATTCGCTCCACTGGCTTCACATCCTTGGAATCCCATCAGTCCCTCTGAGGTTTGGAACAGTACCTCATTTCAGAACTGTGTGACTGAATTTTATGGCTCTACAGATTTTGTTCTCTTGGGCACTACAGGCTGTTGAGTGGCATGTAATCTCCCAAGCAATGGGTCACAGGCCCATCAAACCTGAAAGGCCATGCAGGCCCCCGGAGAGGTTCAGTAGAGTAAACCAGTGGACCTCAAGCTTCAGTCTGTATTAGAATTATCTGGGAGGCATATAAACGTGCAGGTGCCAGCCACAACCTTGAAATTTCTGGTTGAATACGTGGGGGATAAGAGTGGATATTTCTAACAAGCTCTTTGTATGTGTATATGTGCTTCTGTGTGTGCAAGTTCATGTGTATGTGCACTTGTGGGTGTGGTTATGTGTGGGTGTTCATGCATGAATGTATAGGGGCTGACATTTCATATCTTCCTCAGTCATTTCTTCACATTATGCTTTTGAATTGTTATTTCTATTTATGACTATAAATAGCTATATATATATATATATATATATATATATATATATATATATATATATATATATATGTATATATGTTAGCTATGCATGGATGTCTGTGGAGGCCAGAAGGCAGCTTTGGATCCCCCAGGAGCTGGAATTCCTGGCAGTTGTAAGCTGCCTGATATGAGTGCTGAGATATGAATCCCTGTCCTTTACAAGAGCAGCAACATATCTCAACCATTGGACCATCTCTCCAGCCCTTCTACTTTACTGTCTGAGATACGGTGTCTCTGAACCTCGAGGGCATACTCTTGACACGAGCCCTGGGAATCCTTGTGTCTCTTCCTCTCCAGTGCCAGGATTACAGGAAGGCACCATCATGCCCAGTCATGCCTGACAAGGTCTAAGGTAATGATTCAGAGGGTCCCAGGAACCACAGCAGAGAACCATGAAGAGGAAGACAAAATGACTTTCAGCTTCCCTCAAATTTTGGTGGGACCCCATCCCAGCTTTTTGGTTAAGTCCCTAGACATTATGGAGCTTTGGCTTCCTCACTTTCAATCTGGGGACATTGGCACCCATTCAACGGTGGCTGAAATACTGAGTGGTCCACACATAACCCAAGGTCTGCTATCTATTCCCTGAGCTCTAATCCCCCGTACTCCTGCATACAGCAGAACTCACCTTCTTTCCCAGAGATTTCCATTCTCTAGTAATCACTGATGCAAAAGTGTCATAGGCACCTAGAGTCAGGATGTGGTTATACTGAAGACCTGGAACAGGATGCTTCTCCCACACCTCCCAGCTGCCTGCTTCAAATCAGTCCTTTGACTTTACGGCACTCTCAATATCCCCCTTTGGCAACTTGGTATCATTTTAAAAACTGATGATGTGTATTTACTTTTGTAAGTATATTCATGAGGGTGTGTGTGGAGGAGGTGAGGAGGTGTGCTTCAATGTATATGTGTAGGTCAGAGGACATGAATCTGTTCTCTCCTTCTATCCACTCTCCCTGTCTCTTAGCTCCCTGTGATTGCACCCCCACAAGGAAGGAAAGAATAAAGGCATTTCTGCCCTCAAAGGTCTATGCAGTGTTTGGGAAGTCCCACCATCACTAGGGATTCATATGCCCCTGGTTGTGAGCAAACTGACTTGAGGCCTGTACTTGCCCCTAGATTAGATGCAGTCAACGTCTTGTGAATCTCCTTCTCTCTGTGTCTGTGTCTGTGTCTATGTCTATGTCTGTGTCTGTGTCTGTGTCTGTGTCTGTGTCTGTGTCTGTGTCTGTGTCTGTGTCTGTGTCTGTGTCTGTGTCTGT
>NC_034599.1:63474122-63485911 GCF_900095145.1 Mus pahari | reverse complement strand
TGTGTCTGTCTGTCTGTCTCTCTGTGTGTGTGTATGACACACACACACACACACACACACATGCTTGCATACCCCCTTTACTCTAGGTGCCCCATTGGGTTTCTTTTTCTTGCTTAGGTGGGAGAAGCTGAGGTTCTGGGTCTGGCAAAGTTACAAGTTCAAATGTGATGTGTTTAGGAACCAAACAATGTGGCTTAGATAAGACAGATAATTTAATATATCCATGAAGCTTTGCATCCACATACTGAGAGAGAGAGAGAGAGAGAGAGAGAGAGAGAGAGAGAGAGAGAGAGAGAGAGAGAGAGAGGTCTGAAGGCAGCTCTGACCCTTTACCATGTGAGTTCTAGAGCTCAATCTCAGACCACCAGGCTTAGCAGCAAGTCCTCTTCCCCTGATTCTATACCTACCCCCAACCCCCAATTCCTTTCTTCCTAGGTTTTCAGCCCAAGCCAAGCCAGTGTCGACAGTCTGGGCACCACCACAGATAAGGGAGATAAGACACGCTTTTCTCAGTCTTACTCCAAGTAAGGAGGCTGCACTGCTTCCACCGAGGGAAACACATCCAAGTTGTTGTCACGTTAATCACAGGCCAACTGGGAGTCTGCTATTTACTCTTGTGTCACTTCCTCCAAGATTCGATTACTGTAATTGCCTATTGACTGTGTGCTCTGCCGCCTTCCACACCAGCTCCAGCTGTCAGGGTCAGGAGCAGGGGGCAGCCTGCATCACCATGAAAGGGGGCGCTTCCAACATATAGGAACAACAGGATAGCATTCTGTCCGTCCATCACCCCCAAGCCCTTGCCTTCTGTGCCAGCCCCCAGCTTGCCCCTGTACTATACACTGTCTGATCCTCTTATTCTGTGCACTGGCCAAGCACATCTCTCTGGATTTTCTCCATGGATTTTTGTGGTCAAATCCTGCCCATTACAACTACCCAAGGTTACAGTGAGTCTTGTTTAAAGATGTTTAGTTTCATTCTGAATTGTATGAGGCCCTCGCTGTATTTTTTTTTTTTTAACTTAAGATTTTTGCTAGTCCCATGCTGCTTTAAATTGAGTTTTATGAATCATTTGGCTTCTCTACTGATTTTTCTCACTTACTTTCATTACTGGTTTCATGGGTTGGGAGAGGGTGGTGGCAGCTGTCCATTGTTTGCTTTTTGAGTCAACCAAGTCTTGGTGCTTACCCTTGAGCCTCACGGATGGCCGGTCTGCAGCCTTCCATTTCCCACAGGACAGAAATTGCTTTGAAAAGAGGTGATTCAATTCCCACTATTTGAGGAGCAAGTGCCCTGCACAACATCCCTGCTGCTACTCCAGTCTCAACTTTGCACAAGTCATCCCAAAGCTCAGCTGTCCTCTACACCCGAATTTAGTCTAAATCACTGCCAGCCACTGCGATGGTGCCGGGCGAATCTCTTCCATCATCTCGATCTTAAATGAAAAGTGCCTTCTCACTGCCCATTTGATGGAGGGTAATGAGCTGCTGTTTCTACAAGATTACTTACCTGATGAGTCAGGAGGACTCAATAGGGAAGAGGCAGGCTGGACCCCAGAGCCTCTGGCTGAGCATTTCTGGGAGTCTGAGCTAGCGTGTCTATAGAAAGCCTGTAATTCTCTCTCTGTCCTTCATCCCCGATAAATTAATGTGGCTTTTTGTCGTCATAAAACACCCCTGGGGATACATTCCTTTCCCACTTCCCAGAGTACCTGCCAGATGCTCTACCAGAGTCACCTGATGTTCATGTTAGCAGGTACGGTCCTGCATCTCATTCCTAGACTTGTTCATTTGACAGGACTAGGCTGGAGCTGGAAGAATCTACTTCTCAGCCATTTTCTAGGTCTACTTTAGCTGCTGCTGCTGGAGGCCCACAGATAAGCACAGGCTTGGAGTATAGAATGCCAGGGGTCATTGAGCATAAACACTCTCTCTCCTGTGTGAACCCCATCTGCCATGGCTGCCACAGCCTCATTAAGAAAGCATATGTCTGGGACACTAAGTCCCTAGCATTCTTGCTAAGAGAATAGTGTCACCCACTCTTTGTTTCTATTGTTACCATGGACTTCCCTGAAATAAGGTGTGTCAGCCCCTGCCTTGCCTTTCTAGTCCATCCCAGTTCATGTGAGGTCTTCGTGTGTGTATATTTGTGTACATATATCTGCACACACACATAATAATAATAATAATAATAATAATAATAATAATAATAATAATAATGACATAAATAATATCTTTTAAAAAGGATCTGTTGCTTAGGCTTGAAGTCATGCATTCTTCTTTGATTGCCATTTCCATGAATATCTGTACTCTCCTTTGGCCTTCTTTATCACATGACCACTATTCTTTCACAGTTTTCTCTCTGTGGTTTTAGTTACAGTCAAATTCAGTCTGGAAACATCCAGGGATAAGCAATTTGAGATATTTAAAGTGCATTGATCTACAAGTTTCTTGAACATAAGGAACTCAGTTCGGGTAACTGACATGACTAATGATGACTAACAGGAGGGTGGCATACATACACAGCATGGATATTATGGACAAACAAGCTGAATGTGCACCCAGGCAAGAAGGGGCAGATAGTAAGAAATCTGACCGTGCTACCTAGAATAGCTCCTCAAGGGTTGGTAGGACAGTCAGTGATAGCAGAACATGACATTACCATTCCAACATCCCTTCACTTCACATCATCCTAGCAATCTTGTATTATGTGTGTTGATATGTAGTAATACATATCAAATGTGTATTATTCTGTGTGTAATTATATTATCACAAGAAAAACAAATATGGTAAGATATGTTGGGGAATAGATACAGAGAACACAGTTCCTATTGCTTTAGTATAGCTATTATTTTGCTTTTTTTAAATCTTATTTTGTTAATCTTTTATTGTGTCTAAAATAAAAATCAGTCTCTGGGGGCTGAAGAGGAGGTTTGATGGTTAGAGCACTTGCTGCTTTTGCAGAAGACCTGGGTTCAGTTCCTTGCACCTGTATGGCTACTCACAATAATCTGAACTTCCAATATTATACTCTGATTTGATCTCCAAGGTACATGGTGAACATGTATAGGTGTACAATAAACACTCATAAACATACAATAAACTAAATTAAAAAATCAAACCTTATCTTGGGTGCAGAGAGTATTACTACTATTCAAGTTTCAGGACTTCCCTGGGAACCTTGGAATGGGTCCTGAGGATAAGGGGGGGTACATAAAGCTAAGCATGTTCTTCTGAGAGAAATTGGGTAGGAGTTTGTGGGAAACAAGACACAGGAAAATAGAAGAACGCATGTAAAGGTGAGCTTTTGTGCAGAATACTCAGGCAAGCCTGATCCTGCAGGAGCTCTGGAACCCGCAGAGCACTTTGGAGTACATGCCAACTGTACACTAGTGAGCTGAGCGTTAACATATCCACACTGTCAATCACTGGCTAATGGCTGCCCCCAAGGGATGTCTATCCCCAACATTTTCATCACTCAGCTTGTTTTGTCAAAGTGACTCCTATAGCCCAAAGGCAGAGACATCTGAATGAAAGCATAGCTGAGAGATGTTAGAAGCAAAGCCTGCAAAATATGGAAGGGTGAGGCAAAGGGTAGCCACAGAAAAATAAAAAGGATTCTAAAGTGTCTTAGGTGACCTGGGTGCAGACAACAATGCCACCTGATATTCACAGGATGGACAAACCAACTGCTGCTCTATCCACCTTTAGTCCCTCCCTGAGTTCTCTAAGCTCCTTAACAACAGAATGTCTCAGCGAATTAGCATCCACTTGCCCATGTTTGCCATTTGTCTCCCTCACAGATTTTATGATTCTGGAAATTTGGCTTGATATTTAATGTACAGATAGGTACTCCAGTTTCTGTGCCTGAGCCCTGTCTAACCTCTTTGCCTGGAATGGCCCTTAATACACATCAGAAAATCTTACATCTCCTCTGAATTCCAAGAAGACCATTCTTAAGATTGCCTAAGGAGTGGAACTTGTCTCCATTTTGAGCCTCTCTTACTGCTACCTCTGTCCCTTTACCACATGCTAGGTATGCAACCAGTTATCTTTTCTCTCCTTAGGACAAGGGATCAGTAGCAATATTTTATTTAGTTTTTATCCTTCTATCACCAAGAGAATGACAAATGCTCACAAGTAAGTGATACAGCCATCACTTGATAAACAGTTGAAGTTTTTCATGTGCCCATGTCAAATTAAGGAGGTCTATAGTGCTTACCCAACTGAGTTCTGGGTCCACTCTTTAAAAGAGGCTGTTATGTTCTTTGAGACAATGAATATTATATGAATTCTATTTTCTGCCGCTGTGATAAAATACTTTGACTAAAGCAACACATGGGAGAAAGGACTCATTGATTAAAGTCATGATGTGTAAGCCAACAAGGAGATATCTTTGGTGTGTTTCTCTAAGCTGTTCAACCAGGACTAAAAGAATAGGAATATAATACAAGTTTCAGCAGCATAACAGGTGTTCTTCCATGATAGCTTAATGATATCCAAGTGGATACTAAGTATTCTGTTCTTCAAGAATTTTTTTTTTTAAGAAGTAAAGGTTATCTTGATTACACTAATTGGGGTAAAAGACTTGCCCGGAGTGGGTGGCACCATTCCCTAGGCAGGGGATTCTGAACTATACAAAAGTAGAGATTTCGAGCTGAGTGTGGGTATGTGTGCCTTAATTCTTTTGTCTCTCCTCTTGACTGTGAACGTGATGGGACCAGTTACTTCAAGTTCCTGCTGCTTTGACTATGATGCTATGACTGTGACCTGGAATAAGGAGCAAAATGAGCCCTTTCTCCCATGTGTTGCTTTTGTCAAAGTATTTCATCACAGTGGCAGAAAACAGAATTAATCTAAGATTCATTGCTTCAAAGAACATAACAGCCTCTTTTAAAGTGTGGACCCAGAACTCAGTTGGGTAGGCACTATAGACCTCCTCAATTTGACATGGGCACATGAAAAACTTCAACTGTTTATCAAGTGATGGCTTTGCTTTAGGACTTTGCCTGCAGGACTTCTCCCATAAATCACATCCATAGAGATAAATAGAAGGAGCATAAATCATTCTAAGTGTGACCCCAGGAATCTGCTAGAAACACACACACACACACACACACACACACACCAAAATCAAAGCAAAACAACAACAACAACAACAACAACAACAACAAAATCCACTGGCTGGCATCATGAATACAAATTCATCAGCACATGTAACTTAGTACCCAAGGATTCCATACCATGGATCATGGGATTCTTCTAAATTTATCACTTGTATTCATGAATGCCATAGGACTCCTTTCATATGGAAAAAAATCAAATAGGATCATAGGGCCACTAACTCTCCACATACCCCAATCGAGTGGTTCTCAACCTGTAGGTTGCAACCCTTTGGGGGATGGAAAAACCCTTTCACAGGGATATATATATATATATATATATATATATATATATATATATATATATATATATATGATATATCAGATATCAGATATCTTGCATATCAGATATTAACATTATGATTAATAAGAGTAGCAAAATTAGAGTTATGAAGTAGCAATAAAAACTCATTTTATGGTTGGGGGTCCCCACAACATGAGGAACTGCGTTAAAGGATTGCAATGTTAGGAAGGTGGAGAACCACTACTCCAGCCTCTTTCCTTACTGATAACTTCTCAGAGGCTCTGGACTTTATTGCACAATTCTGGTCCCTTAGTGAATAATTCTGAGGGTTGAATGTGAGCTGTCCATGGAAGGATCATTTGTTTGAACACTTGGTTCCCAGTTGGTGGTGTGGGTTAGAAAAGTTGTAGAACCTTCAGGTGGTAGAGCCTTGCTGGAAGATGTAGGCCACTGGGGATGGATTGTGAGACTTTATAGTCCAGCCTCACTTCTGGTTTATTTGGTTGTTAACTGCGGCTATAAGGTGACCAGCTGTCTCCCTGGTCCAGAATCCATTTCTTTCCCTTCCCTGCCATAATTGGCTGGGTCATCTTGAAGTGTAAGGCATAAGCTTCCATTCATAAGCTGCTTATTGTCGGGTGTTTAGTCAGGACAAGATTGGGGTAGAAGATGCAATCACTGCACGGTCCCTGCAGGCACTATCTATGGCACCGACAAATGCTGTGAGCTGGAGGACTTTCCAGTCGAGGACTCTCGAGGCCCTCTGCTGAGGGAGCCATTGTTCTCATAGTTGGGCCATTTAGCCTGAAGATGGGTCCCAAGATCATGCTTCCACTTTGCCTCACTTTCAATATGAAGCTTTCTCTTTATTGTTATCATGTGTATGTGCCCTTGTATATAGCCAGTTACAGGAGCAGCATGGGCAACTGGAGGCTGCAAGATCCATATCTTTGTGTAAATTAATTGTATTCTGATTTAAAGACCTCATGACTTTTTACAAGGGAAAAGGAACGTGGTTTATAAGACTCCTGTTAGGGCTGTGTGTGTAGAGGCCTTGCTCAGCATGCTTGAGGCCAGGTTTACATTGAGGCCCCACTGCTGGTGAGAATTAGAAGGTCCAGTGTTTATGGCTTGATCCAACATGGCCACTACAGCATGATGGGAGGCAGGTGTTGATGAGCCTCATTTAGAAATGAAGTCACTCTCTGGTTTGCCATGATGAAAATGTCCCTATGTTTAGTACATGACGAAAAGGAGCCTGGTCCTGGTTCCTCCTTGGTCCTGGTCCTCTCCTTGGATGTCCCCAGGTTGGTCTTCTTCACCCCATTCTCTATCAACATTCTGGTTTCAGTTATGAAAATTAGAGGGAACAGTTGAAGGAGACTCAGGTAGCCATTCAGATTTTCAAGGGATAGGCAGCTTTTACAATGCCATGATTTTTCCATGAGGATTTGGTGAGTTTGTCTAACAGAGTTAAAAGTAATTCTGTAAGAGAACTGAAAGTCCACTCTGTCCACATAAAGGAAGAACGGCAGGCACCTTGGACGTGCTTCGTGTTAGGAGGGGACAAGTGACGAGCAGATAAGTGCTAAGCAGCCTGTGATTGGCATGGGTCTGTTTCCTGTGTGCTCATCTGACTGAAATCCAAGAGGACCCCACCCTGAGAATTGGTACCTGGGAGATTTTAAAGTCTGGACCATTTTTATTTTCAAGTCTGCAAAAGGCTTCCCTGCTAGAAGACAGTTTCTACTGTACTGGAAAAGAGTGAGGTGGTGAAGGGTGAGGTAGTGAGGTACTTTCAGCAAAGGAAAGCCATTAGAAGGAAGAAGTGGAGTGGCCAGAAGCTGGGGTGTTTGGTGCTGGAATGGTGCAGCACTGAGCAGAGTCATGGCAGGTGTGTAGGAGTGATTCAGCAAAGACAATGAGACACCCACATCCCAGAGTTCCCTCCCGAGTCCTCACAGGCCAGCTCTGCCCCATCTGTCTCAGCCTCCCATGGTTCTTCTGAGGCTGTCCTGTCACAGCTCTCCTTTACCTGTCTACTTGCTGGAACCTTCCAGGCCTAGTTCAGGGTCACCTTTTGTTGTGAGACTTCCTTTATATTCCCATTGCTTTCAGGTCTAGCTTCTTTAACTCTTCGGAAGCCAAGCATCTTCAATGACAAGGCAGAGACCGGCCGTCCCGTTATCGTTCGCATCTCTCTGTCTAGTAGCTTACCTCAGCAGCTGCTGCTGACGGAGCGAGTGCTTTGTGCACTAATTATCTCATATGAACATTCCTTGTCTCTTCCAATTAAATACCTTTGACAGAAACAGCAGAACAATGCAGTTCCGTTTATCCCAAAATATTCAGCAAAGTGCTAGGTAATCATAGTGGCCACCATCTAATGAACGTGTCATGTGTTTGGCCCTGTGCTGTGCTTTCTGTAGGCATGAACTCAATTATTTCCTACCACAATCTTAAGAGGTACCACTTCTTTTTTTTTTCCACTAAGGAGACTGAGGTTTACAGTCAATTGCCCAAGAACATGAAGTTAGTCAGTTGGAGAAACAGAGATGAAATGCACCTTGTCCTTACTCTTGACAACTTTTGCACACGTCCCTGTAGCCACTGAAACCCTAACCAACAGGGTGTGACCTGGAGGGCTTTCCAGTTGACGACTCTTGAGATTCTTTCCCCAGGGAGACATTGTTCACATATCTGGTCATGTGGCTTACAGATGTGACTTGTCTATGGGCTTGTCTATGCTTATTTTTCAACATTTTGATACTAATGGGTTGGGTTTTATCTTTTAGAAACTCAAGGGTTTTTTGTTTTGTTTTGTTTTCTGTTTTTTGGGTTTTTTGTTTTGTTTTGTTTTGTTTTTGAGAATTTTGTCCAATATATTTTCATCGTCTCCACCTTTCTCTGGTGAATCCTCCCATTTGCAGTCTCTATTTCTCTACCCACCCAACTGCGTGTCCTCTTCATTAAAAAGATATTTTAGATATGTGTCTGTGTGTGTATATGACACATATGTGACAGGTGCCCACAGAGGCCAGAAGAGGGTGTCACATTCCCTGGAAGAGACACCGTTTGTGAGCTGCCTGATATGGGTGCTGGGAACCCATCTCATCTTAAAAAGAGAGAGAAAAGTAGAAAATCAGAATATGGGACTAGGGAGATGGCCCACTGGACACACATTTGCTGTGAAATCACTGGGACCTGAGTTCAGACACTAAGCACCCATAGGATGCTAGGCTAGGTGCAGCCACCCAAGCCTTCGATCCCTGGACTGGCAGGGGTGGGGTGGAGTGGAGGCAGGCCAATCCCAAAGGCTTGCTGGCATGCTAGTGAGACTGAAACGTAAGCTCCAGGTTCCATGAAAGGCCCTGTCTTAATAAAACAAGATGGAGAGCCCCAGGCAAAGATACATGAAGCTAACCCCTGGCCTCCACGTGTGTATACATGGGAGTGCACTTGCATACTCATAACCACACGCAGTAACAATAATAAAATAAAAGGCAGCAACCTTTTTGTACAAGCCTCATGTCTGAGCCATGGTAATTTCCTGTTACTCAGACTTGATCTGGAAACGAATAGAAAATGTTCGTCCCTCTCAGGCCACCTTCGGGTTTTCATAAAAGCTACAGGAAGCAGCGAGTCTGATGAGGGTTTCCAACCGGGTTCTTCCTCTTCTGAAGGTGAAGTGGAAACTGGGCAGGTGTCCAAATCCTTTACCAAAGCAGCTAACGCTACTAGAGACTCCCTAGAAACCATTTAGGGCTCACAAAGACCAGTGAACACAGGGAGACCTAGGCTGCTCATTAAAAGAGGAAACAGGAAATCGGCATCAAAGGACAAGCTCTTTGGACGAGGCGTTCATGTGACATACATGGATCATCCCCGAAGAGCAGGCACAAAGAGTGTCCTTCACTTCCGGGCTTGTTAGATCCAAGCCCCTCCCCAAGTGCTGGTATGGTGTTTGTTAAGCCTGGCCTTTGTGAAGCTCCCTGGGGTCTCCCTAGAAATGCAAGCACACAGCAGAGTGGATCAGCAGTGTAATGATCTGCCCCTCCGTGGGGCATGGAGGTGATTTTTCTCTCCATTGTCTATTTGGATATTTACAAATGAGTAATGAGGTCAATTTGGGACAAGCATATTTAGTGCCACAGTTTGGACAGATGTGCAGAGCCTCTGGAAAGCGCAGCTGCTTGGACCAAGTGGCGGCTCTCGCCAAAAGTACTAAATGTTCAAAAAAAAAAAAAAAAAAAGCTGTGTCACCCGGGGTGCTCAGAGGAAGCCATTGGCCATCAGAAAATCTGTATGTGATGAGTCATATTTGAATTGTGTTGACACTTGAAGTGGCTCTCTCCAAGTACAAGCACACAGCCTCTAAAGACAGATTAGTAATTTATAAACACTTGGTTATCACAGATATCTATCTTCCTACTATTTTTTGTTCTGAGAATGTATGTATGCTTATGTATGTTTATGTTGTAGAGGTGCATCTGTATGTGAACAGATGCACATGTGTGTATGTGTACATGGAGGCCAGAGCAAGACTGGCTGTCATTTGTCTGGTGGCATCTACTTTGCTTTTTGAAAGAGGTCTCTCACTGATCTTGGGTTCATGCTTTGGGAAGGGCAGGTGACTAGAGAGTCCCCAAGAATCTACCTTCCCAGTGCTGGACTGACAAGTGCCCATCACCACATTCATCTTATTTTGATGAGTTTTGGAGTTCACAGTTGACTCCTCATGTTTGCAAGGCACAAACTTATCGGCCAAGCTCTCATACCCACCCACTATTTTATATCTCTAAAAGGTTAAACCAGACATTACTCAGGTTTTCAACTTTGCTCTGTGTATCAATGCAACTCTGAGCTTTCACTTATAGGCACAGGCTGACATGCAATAGGGAAGTTACTTTGGTATCATCACGAGATAACTAACTGTAAAAGTCCTGAGAGAGGTCCAGACAGCTTACCGCAGATACATTACAATGTTGGTTTTTCTACCCGACAGGTAGCAGCCATGACAATAGTGATTGTAGCTCTGGACTACTGGGTTTTTGTGGTTGTTGTTGTTGTTGTTGTTGTTTTGTATTGTTGCTATCCTACTCTGCTGCAGCACAGTTGTACACTTCTGTTGTTTTACCCGCACTAAATCCGGAGCGCTGTTTTGTGAAGCACATACACTCCTAACCTTTCTAGATGCTTCTAGATCAGCTCTAAAGAAGCAAGACCAAGCCACACTGTCACCCACAGTGTTTAACAAGTCCGTGCTTTCCCTGTGGCTGTCTTGTATTTGATTCTGTCAAGTGTTTTATATCTACCAGTCCAATTGGTACAGCCTTACTTCATGCTGCTCTGCTCATACATAATGCTAAACATTATTATTTATATATTAAAATTTTTATTACAGTCCATTTATAGAGGGTGTGTGTGTGTGTGTGTGTGTGTGTGTGTGTGTATATGCGCGTGTGCCATAGCACAGGGGTAGAAGTCAGAAGGCAGTACTTTTGGCTCCAGTCTTTTTTTCTATAGAGTAGATTGTAGGGATTGAACTTGGGATGCCAGGTTTGGTGGTAAGCACCTTTACCTGGTGAGCCATCTCTCCAGCCTCTGAACTTTTTTCTTTTTAATTTGTCATCCCTAAGCCCTGAAGTGCCTTTATCTGCATTGTCAGGTTTCTGCTGGGTGGTTTGTCCAAGCCCGTGGTTTGTTTTCATAGTCTTTACTGGGTATGGTTTTTTACTCCCCAGATTCTGTTGCAGTGACATTTCAACACAGGTCATATGAGTTTCCTTACATATCTTCTGACAGAAGACCAAGTGGCTTCCTCTTCCTGCAGTTACATCATATCAATTCTTTCTTAGGATTTATTGATGCATAGTGTGAGACAGTGGTACAACTTCTCTCCATATGAGTGGAAGTGTGTCTGTGTTCTCAACATTCTAAACTGTTGGCTCCCTCTGACCTGTGATGCTGTTTGTTACACTTACACATCAGATCTCTTGTATGAGGACTTCTGCATCTGCACTCTAGGTTTGCCCAGTTGGGCTCTGTGCTTCTCTCTCTGTTGACAAACTGCTGCCTTATTAACTTACCTTCACATACCCTGTTGGCCCAGAGCAGGCAATGAAAGATTTTATTCTCTTTCCCCAAACTGTAGTATCTTTTCTCTTGGTTCCCATGAATATTTGAATGTGTTTGTAAAGCACCAAGCAGTTCCCCAGATTTCTGATCAACGATCTTTGTATTGTTGATTAATTTGTTAGCACAGGGCATACATTCAGTTTCTCAGCACAGCAGTGTGGGATAACTTTGAATTAATTCATACCACTTTTTAAAAAGATTAACTTAGCCAGGCGTGGTGGCACATGCCTTTAATTCCAGCACTTG
>NC_034599.1:63404250-63474052 GCF_900095145.1 Mus pahari | reverse complement strand
TACACAGAGAAACCCTGCCTCAAAAAAACAAAAAAGAAAACAAACAAACAAAAAGAGATTAATTTAATTTTGACTGTATTGTATGTCTATAAGTGTCTGCCATGTGTGTGCAGATACCTAAAGAGGCCAGAAGAGGGCGTCAGATCCCCTGGAGCTGCCTAGTGTGGGTGCTGGGAAACAAATCAAAGCGTAGCACATACTCATACTCAGCTCTGGAGCCATCTCTCGAGCATCTTCTATGTATGTCAGTGTTTTGCCTGTTCTTCAAATCAATCATCACAACATGTTGAAGTTGGTGTAAATTATTTGAGGGCTTTTCTGATATTGCTGATGTTGTTAGTGAAACTGTTAAGTCCATTTCATTTGGAAATAGCTGCTTATTGTACATAGAATGTATTGATTATCCTCCAAATTTAGTCTGCTAATGGCATACAGGCTAATAAATACAGAGTTTTGCCAAGAGACTCTTCATATTCAATGACAATGGCATGTTTTTGTCTTTAACTGTTTTGAACCAGATGTGAATACACTGTTATGCTATGTTATGTTATGTTTATTCTTCAGTTACGATTTCAACATGTCTGATAGTATATTTTTAAAACACTGCTAATTAGACATAAATTTCTATGTCTATGTTCATAATTGAGATTGGCCTATAAATTCAGGTTCATACATACAAGGATGTAAAACCTTTATAGTAAAGCTCCCTATTCTTTCCTTTCTCAACTTTTAGATTTTTTTTTCATAAAAAATTGAAGTTATAAGTGCACACTCTTTCAGGGATAGTATAGTTTGTCTTAAGTTGTTTGCCTCTACTACCCAAACAAGCCTAATAAACTTCCTTCATCCCAAGCATCCTGTTGCCTACCATTTTTCCCTCTCCAACCAGACTTCTTCATGGTTACACATTTACCCCAAGATTACCAGAAAGCTCTCCTGGGTTGCGCTTGAATTTTCAGTTCTAGTAACACATCGATTTCCTGCCCCATGGGAGAAGGCATTATCTTCCTTGCCTTCCCTTGCTCCTGGGCATGCATGGACTTCTTTCTAGTTTCCTGGCATCCTGGTAGAGTGGTTAGAACACACCTTAGTGTGGTCACATCAGCATTTTCTTTAGTCATTGCATAAGAGCTACTAGAAACTGAGACCCTGTCTCCCTTTTGGGTTTTACTTTAAGTAAATAATGATGGTGGTTTCCTTTTGGTTTGTTTCTTGCTTAGCCTTGATGTTCCATCACTAACTCAATCCCCAGTAGAACTCTTTATCAATTCTCTAAAAGCTTCTTTTCACAGCAGGTGAATGCAGTGGTTATTCTGTCAGTTCTAATACAGAAAGCTCTCATCAGGAGAATTCTACACTTTTACAAAGTAACGCTAGGGCCACTACAAATGGGACTAGGTACTATTGGGCCAGTGTGGTAAAGGGTGAGTATGATCATTTACACAGCCTTCCTTAACAAAGGACTTCTCAGAGACTTTAAAATGTTTCATGCATGGGTCAATATTGTCCAAACATCTTGCCCATGGAAAACACGTCACTTTGTATGTAATGTACTTTGGAATGGAATATCCTAAGTTTTGTTCAGTGGTTTTGTTTGGTTTGAGTATTTCCCCATTCCTGTTGCCTGCATTTTAAAATGTCTAGTCAGATCCCAAGTTAGAGGAACTATAAAATGTTAACGGAAATTCTTATTTATTTATTTATTTATTTATTTATTTATTTATTTATTTATTTTCTTAGAATAGCAAGAGAATCAGCAGCAATGATGGCTCCTGTCTTATACCAAGTTTCCAGACCAACTTCCCGCCTCTCAATGAAGACACTGAGTACCAGGTAATGTTTGTCTAGTTCTAAACTATGAGTCCATGGGACACAGGTAAATGGTGTCTGAGACCCAAGCTACTACAGGGAGGGCCCAGAAGATCAAGACCAAGAGGAGTTATGCTTGACAGAATGGAATAGTAAGTTTCTCCCAAGGAACTCATCCTCCTGTTCCTCTGATATGAGATTGCAAGAACTGAGACCTCAGCTTCAGTGGCCAGGTAAGGACCAAGTCTAGACAGAAGGAAGATGCAAAGTGTGGTTCGCATAAAGAGCCTTGGGATTGCTTAGTTTTGGACTGTGGTTAAGAAATCAACTGGTGGACTGGTTTTTATAACAGTAACTGAATTGGGTAATACTTCATATAACTTAAAGTCTGAAATGGTTCTATTTTCATAAGGTAGAAGAGGAACTCAGATACCAAAAGTTTGGATAAATTAAGAAAGGTGTACAGATGAGTGACAGAAGCTACTGAAGCTGTGTGCCTGGGTCAACATTTTGCTCATCTGACACCTTCTCTCTACCCATGCTTGTTTGGCATCCACAGGGTAATAGCCTTCCCTTGGGTATACTAACTTTTGTGTTCTCAAAGCACTAACAAGATGCTAATACAAAAGGATAGTAACTGAGGCCAGGGTTTCACTCTCCCAGGAGCCTATGATGACACCATGGACTTCTGACATGAACTTCTTCAACAGAAGGACTGCCAACCTGAAAAGTCTAGTCATCTATGCATGATAGTAAGCAAACTTAATGTGCAAAATAAAGAGGGACACCTCCCTGGACTAACTGGATCAGCAAACTGTCTGTAAGAAGCCACAGCAATCTGTGGGAAGCTCCTTTGCAGGCATGCTTCTGGCCATGAATTCCCAGGTAGTTGTTTTTGGAACTGAACATATCTGGAAGGTTCTTCTATAGTTACTGGCAGCTGAAGAGTTAAGACAGACATCTGCTCAGAGGGACAGGCTCCTCTCCCTGATTGCCTCCTCTTCCTTAGCCACCTGGGCTTTGCAATCTTGGTTAACACATGAACCCCTAAGATCTGGATTTCCTCTGCTCCCAGAGGCAAGATGAAACCTGTGTATGTTCTCTGGACTACAGATGCCTCAAACATATCCTCTGGGAGACTGCTCTGTCTTCCAGATACCCAGAAAGCTTTGGTTCTTAATGAAGGTCCAGATTACAGACCCAATCTTAATAACCTCCTCCTCTACCGTCTTGGCTATTTATCTTGCTGGGACAAGACATCTGACAGAAATGACTTAAGGAAGGAAGGATTTATCTCGGCTCACAGTTCCAGAGTACAGTCCATCGTGGGGTGGAAGGAGGATGGAGGTAGGAGCTGAGGAACACTGGTCCTCAATTAGCTTTCTTATTCTTTCTTTTTTTCTAGTCAGCTCAGGACCCCAGCCTATAGAATGGTGCTGCCCACATTCAGGGTGGGCTGATCTACTTCAATTAACATAATCTAGAAACTCAAACTAATCTCAGAGATGTCTTCTAGGTGATCCTAGATCCTGATGAGTTAATAATCAATTTCATCATTGAAATCACTCATTTCTTCACTTCTGGTTGGTACCTTCCACCCTTTGTTAACATTTATTTCATTTCCAATTGTTTGTATGTGTGTGTGCATGTGCGTGTGCGTGCGCACGTGTGTGTGTGTGTGTGTGTGCGCGTGTGTGTGTGTGTGTGTGTGTGTGTGTGTGTTAGTTTGAATGAAAATGACTCCTATAGGGTTATACTAAGGGACACTATTAAGAAATGTGGCCTTCCTTGGTCCTGCAAAGGCTCTAGACTCCAGTATAGGGGAATGCCAGGACCAGGATGAGAGTGGGTGGGTTGGGGAGCATGGCAAGGTGGGGGCAGATAATGGATTTTTGAGGGGAAATTAGAAAAGGGGATAACATTTGAAATGTAAAAAAAAGAAAATATCTAGTAAAAAGAAAAGAAACGTGGCCCTGTTAGAATAGGTGTGGTCTTGGAGAAAGGTTGTCAGTGTGGGGTGGTGAGCTTTGGGGTTTCAGAAGCTCAAGCCAGGACCAGCATCACTCTCTCTTCCTGTTGCCTGCCAATTTAGATGTAGACCTCTCAGCTACCTCTCCAATACCATGTCTGCCTGCATATTTCTATACTTCCTGCCGTGATGGTAATGGACTAAATCTCTAGACTGTACACCAGTTTCAATGAAATGTTTTCCTTTATAAGAGTTGCCATGGTCATAGTATCTCTTCATAGCAATAGAAGCCCTAACACAGTATATGCATGTGCATGTGCGTGTGCGTGTGCGTGTGCGTGTGTGTGTGTGTGTGTGTGTGTGTGTACAGGTGCCTACAGAAACCTTAGATGGTATCAGATACTCTGGGGCTACAGTTACAGGTCGTTGTAAACTGTCCAAATTGGATGCTGGGAACCAAACTCAAGTCCTCTGCAAGAGCAATAAGTATTCTTCACCATAGATCCATATCTTAACTCTTCAACCTTCCACTCTTTAAATTATTGGTTTGGCAGGTTAGATTAGAAAGGACTTTATTGATCCATTTGGTAACATCACCTGATAAGATTTCCTTTTTTGAGGGGAGGGTGATGTCTTCTAGATCACGACACATGTCCCAGTGTACTTTGGTAAGTAGAACAACTCCCTTCACCAACGGTGGCTTGTTCTGTGGGTTTATATCAGTCTTATCACTTTTTAGAAAGAAAATGCAAAACAACATGTTCCCAAACTCTAAGGATGGTTTTATAAAACTATGAAGACTTTGCTTCATACTCCTTGACAACTCTCTTAAACATTACCCTCTCCCTCTTAATCCATACAACCTCTATTTTAAGTGTAATATCTATGCATATAAATAATTCCACATTGTTTTCATTTATATGTTCTTAAAACTTCTTCCCTGCAATGTTTGTGGCTACTTGCTATTCCATAAACTTGATGCAATAGTCTCAGTCTTTCTAGAAGAGTCCATTTATTTTTATGAGCACCATTCTTCTAGCCAACCTTGTGCTGGCTAGATCAGACCAATGTTATGTATCTTATCCACATATTGGGGTTTCAGAATGAGAAAGAAGTCAATTGTCATGAGAGGCCAGCATCAGAAACCAGAAATTGTAAGCCAAAACTCTACAAGACAGATTTCTGGGCAGAAGTCTATAGGGTCAACGGTTAATGTGAGGACTGAGAGGCAGGACGTCAGTACTACATAGGGTTTGAAGGTCAAAACAGGGGCCTGGGGTGCTTAGTGCTACAAGAGAAGCAACACTGTGGAAGGTGTGGCACCTCCCTTCCCCAGAGACTGTTTACTTTCTGTCCATCATTCATCCTTCTTGCTATATTTGGTGAATCCTGGGGTCACTGGAGACAGGCGAGTCTCATAAGGGCCACTTGTGACTGAGATAATTTTGTATATATTGCTCTGTTCCTGACAACACTGGAGTTACAATAATGTATCCTAAAATGCCAAATTTCTGCCTCCCAAGAAATCATGTCCCACACACAGTCTCTACTGAACAGGGAACACCCAGAGACCTACTCTCTGTGATCAGTGGGCAGCTGACTCACAAGCAGCCCAAGGGCTTACAAAAGCCAAGTGGGCCTGTCTGATTTCTCGTTGCAAAGATTTGCTATTTGGAGACTTAGAGATCATGGCCAGAGTATAATAAACTCTGGGCAAAGTAGAGGACTCTATTAGGTGTGATGAAGGACTAGGGATGAAGTTAGAAGGTAATGGCAGCCAAGCGTGGTACAAGAGAAACAAAGCAGGTATCCTCATGGGAAGTCACTTCAGAATAATAATATAAAAAAAGGCCTTCCCTAGATACTGCCATTTAGCCCTCGCCATGACCTCTTCACCTTCACCCAGATTAGCTTACTCACACCTTTTTAAAACTTACATCTCTGCATTTTCCCTCCAAGAACATCTCGCACGGATCCCTCCTCTCTCCAATTAAAAATTGCTGAAACAAGGATCCTAACAGTGAAACCTCAATAACTACCCAGTTGTTCCCCAGAGATGCCTCTGTGTGTGTGTGTGTGTGTGTGTGTGTGTGTGTGTGACGTTGCCTTGATGTCACATCTCCAACACACTGGAAGTCTGGCAAGAAAAACCAAAGAGTTCATTGCCCACTTTGACAGGCAGACAATGAAACCAATTAAGGAATGAGTTTCCTGAATGGCTTTTTACCTTCAAGGTCAAGGCTTGACTAACTGGAACCTTGGCAGAGGCATGCAGTCAGGGGAGAGAAAAGAAATCATTCCTGAAGATGACAGGCTTCTGAGCAGATGGCTAGTAAATCAGGGTCCTGATGTGAAATACTGATGCTTTGTAGTGTGTGTGTGTGTATGTGTGTGTGTGTGTGTGTGTGTGTGTGTATGTGCGTGGAGGGGGGGGTTGTAGATGACACACTAGCCAAGTTAATCATATAGAGCAGACTCCAGGAATCCACTGGTCACTGTCCATTCAATGTGAGCAAAGACCCTGACAGAGAGGGAGGGGACCATAAAAGCTATTTAGAGACTCAGGGCCAGCAGGGATCAAAGAGGGGGATGAAGATCAAGGTGACATTTATACTTACAAAGGTCTCTAAAGAAGAAACTATCACTTGCAAATGAACTAGGTATGGACCCTTTGTGGGCTTCCAGAAGGAGGAGGCTCACCTAAGATTGATATTATTGGGCATCACACACTGTCATGATGGATTCTTCAATATATCCACAGCAGTGGCAACAGCAAGCATGCGATACAAAGAGCCTAGAAAGGAACCAATTGTGTCCAGACATGAAATCTCTGAAGATCAGCTGTGAGTTGTGGGCCACTACTGACTTTGCTGTTAAGTGTTGCTTCATTGGGACATGTAATTATATAATTCTTGCTCCTTAGAGTGAGCTGTTCTTCTCCAGGGAGCTTTCCCTGGGGCTGGAATCAATCAAGATGAACCTGGATAACGCTGGAGAGAGGCAGGATGATGCTCATGATCTGGAGAGAGTTCTGGATGACAACAGGGAGGCTGACATCCAGTCCATGGATAGACACCATCCTGGTCTGGAGATGTCCCACAGCATTCAGTGTACATAGGCATATTCCACAGGCAGTCTTCAGGCATTGTTTAGATACAGTCTTACTCACACTTTTTCATTTCTTAGGAGGGATTTAGCACCTAGTACCTCACTCCATCCTCACACTCACCTTGTAAGGGATGAATGATAACATCCATTGAACAGATGAAGAAACTGAAGTTCTGAGAGGTGAGCCGAACTGTCCAATTGTGTACAGCCTGCTAATGGCATGGCTCTCTTGCAAGTTATCACTGCATCACAGTGCACATTCTCTTCCCATCATGCCTCAGCACTCTGCCTAAGACACTGGCCTGATGGAGGCATCACTGCCTTCCTTACAATATTCCTGAAGACTCAAATGTCATAAATTATGCAAGTCACCTATGCCTCCTGTTCAACTGATTCGGGAGGGCTGGAGAGTCCAGGTTCGGCTGGTACCACAGACTGTGGATGACACTTAGAGGAGCCACCCACTAGCTGGCACTGACACTTCAGTTCCTCCCTTCACCCCTGGCAGCAAGTAGTTAGTGGCCAGATCTGTGAAGCATCCTCAAGTCACTCTTAATGAAATTAAACCCAGACTGACGTCCCTAATACTCCCCAGCTGTTTTCTAGTGTGTGCCATTAGGGTAATTGTGCGGGAGAAGTGAACATGGAAGCTAAAAGAGTCATCTAGCTGGGGTCACTGAAAACTGCAGACAGCACTTGATTAGGAGGGTAAGAAAATTAAGGTGCATGACAGGGACAAAGGCAATGGCGATGGGGAAAGAGGTGTAGTGGCACCATCTGGATACCTACTATCCTTGTCTTAAGCTGTGAGAGGTGTTCTGAGTCATTCTTGTAGGGGTTCAATGACTACATTAATAGGGATTCCATTAACAGGGATTCTTATTGGCCTGTTTTCATTGACTAATCTTTTTTTTTTTTAAGTTTTATTTATTTGTTATATGTAAGTACACTGAAGCTATCTTCAGACACTCCAAAAGAGGGTGTCAGATCTCATTACAGATGGTTGTGAGCCACCATGTGGTTGCTGGGATTTGAACTCAGACTGTCATAAGAGCAGTAAGTGCTTTTAACCATTCAGCCATCTCTCCAACCCTTGTTGACTAAGCTGAAGAAGGATTCTCCAATGTGGAACTGGAGGCACAAGGAGGAACATCTGGGGATGAAGTAGAGCCCATAGTGCGGGTACCAAAGAGCACACAAGGGCTGTATATCTGTTGTTGTGGGATACACTTAGTTCTCAAAATTTTAGTCCTCAATAAATGAATGTATAAAGAAAAAAGAAAGGAATGAAAGAAGGGAGATTGGTTGAGATAAATGTGACCATGTAAACATTTCAGAGAAATCATATAAATAAAAGCATACAAGCAAGTAAACAAAACACATAAAAGAAGGCATACCACACTCTTGGACTCACAGCTGTGGCTATTGATATGTGAGCTTCAAAATATTTGGCCTCTCGGTACCCTGTCACTGGAGGGGGGGAGCTCATGGGCTTCACCCCTTCCTAAGGACTTACATGGAGCAAATGGTTGCTATCAGAGGTTCAGTGGTGTAGCCAATGATAAAGTCACACATTCCTGTAAACAACCTTAATGAAAACCACAGGGTCACAGTAAAAGATAGGGAAGTGGAAAGGGGACTAGCTAGGAAGAGGAGGAGGAGGAGGAGAGAGAGAAGGACAAAAGTAGGGGGTAGAGGTGAATATGATCAAAATACGTACATGCATGCAAATGTCATGACAAAACACATCATCCTGTATGATTAATGTATGCCAATTCGAAACACAAAAGGTAACCTATGTTTCACCCTAGATCACATGAAGGTGTCTTCCACGGTCAATCCTGGAGTGTGCTACCTGCTATACTGAATGTCTTTCTCAACACTATCATCTGGAGGCAATGAGGCTGGCTTCACAGCTGTTGCTGTGCAGTTTGATGGAAGAAATCAAGCACATCCCAGAAGTGTTCTTCAGGGGCAAATGGGATAGAGTCTCATGTCTGCCATTTGGCTCTTCTGGTTGACCCAGAATTACACAGTGGACAGCTTGGAGTCACAGAAAGGCTGTGATCTGTAAGGGGGCTTCTGCCTACCATTCCTTATTCCCATTTCCCCAAGCTTGGGCTCCCGAGGATCCCAAGTAGCAGTGAGTTAGCAATAGTTGAGCAGCAGGGAGTTGTGGTTGAATGGAGACACAGATGAGTTCACGGAAATCTAGGATGAGTTGCTTAACAAGGACACAACTTGAATAAAAGCCACCTCAGCTTTACCCTCAGATGACTGCGCTTCAGGAACACTGAGAAGAAGTGGGACTCCCTGGTCTGAAATGCACTCTTAATTCTAGATGACTGAGCAGCTCAAGTTCGTGTTGTACTTCTCGGAGAAAGATGAAACAGGGATGGGAAAATACAAGGAGACCACCATCACTAACCTTTACGTTGGTTAAAACAACAGCAACAGGAGCAGCAGCAGCAGCAACAACAACAACCAACAACAACAACAAAGACCTTAACAGAAACTCCAGAGAAATACTTTTTCAAGAAATTATTTGAAAGACACATGCTATTCAACAATTCACTCATGCCTCTGGGACCCAGTTCTACTACAGGGCTGGTATACCTGCCCAACTCTTGTGAACAAGGTGGCCAAACATTAGTGTAGAAGACTATTGCATTGTGACCTAATCACACACAAATCCTTACTCCCAGGCATTAATCTCTTCCATGGTTCCAGCTTTTCACTCTTAATTTAGTAGCTTCCATCTGCTGAGGATCATACAGAGATGTGATGATACATGACATACAGGTAAACACATTAATTATAAAAGGTGCTATGTGTTAGGGGAGAAGTCACTGAGTGTATTTTTGGGAGAGAATGGGGCAGTGGGCTGAGACTGTTGAAAGGTAATGGGATCCCTACGACAATGTCCTTCAGATAAAATTTTCAAAAAGCTTTAAATATTTGCAAAGTAGGAAAGAATTATATGTGGATGCAGCTAAATGCTTATATCTTGCAGGATAGAAACATTAGTTTATTATAGATATTAGTCTTTGACAAGCACTTAGCTGAAAATGTCAACCACAACCCTTGAGTTGATAATCAGCAATGTTTCTTCTTCGCAGTAGCAATACAGCAAGGCTTGAAGTCATTTCTTTCTTGGTTGTGATAAGCTACCCTGACCTCCCTTAAGCAAGGAAGTGAACAAGAAGAGGGGGTCAGGATATAAAGTCTCAGGGCTAGCTCCAGTGACCTACTTCCTCCAGTGAGGCTCCATCTCCCAAGGAGATGCTTGAATACAAGAGCCTATGTAAGGTGTTTCACAGTCAAAGAACTACAAGCAACACATCAGGTCACTTCTGCATAAGGCTTGTGTGGCCTTGGCTTCTCTTGTGTGGGAAGCACACATGCTGATCACCCAAACTGCACATCCAAATTTTGAGAAACATTTAGTCAAAGAGTGTCCCTCAAGTGTGGGTGACACAGGTTTTCTGAGGCTTCATATCCCAAGAAAAGACCAAGTATTTGAACCACAGCCCGTACGCAGCCTACGCCGTTGCTTTTGTGCCACCCAGAATATTTGACTTGGAAGAGATGTGGAAGTCAGCCCTGGGCCAACTCTGAAGACAAAGGTTAGCATCTAGAATCAGTACATCTGGCCCTTCTCTGCAAAGCCAGCACCAAGAAATGTTCCATGGAACTTCTTAACAGCAGCAAATGTACTATTGTTGTTCCTCCATATACTAGATAAATACCCAGTATGTGTGTGTGTGTGTGTGTGTGTGTGTGTGCGCGCGTGTGTGTGTGTGTGTGTGTATGTGTGTGTGCATGTGTGTGCGTGCACGTTTGTGTGTGTGTGCATGCACACCTAACTGTATTCTGGTGTAGGTGAGTGGCAAAGAATAACCTCAGGCACATCACTTCTGGCATAATTTGCATTTTGTTTCCATTTCATACATTTTGGTTTTGAGAAAGAGTCCCTCGTCTTGTACTTCACCAAGTAGGCTAGGCTGGCAGTCCAGTGAGCCCTGGGGATTTGCAGTCTCTAGGATTGTAAGCATGTGCTTCCACATCTGACATTATTTACACAGGTTCTAGACATGCAACTCAGCGAGAACTTTACCAAACTGAGCTCTCCCCCTCTCCATCCCCAGTAGATGCTCTTTCCTTGAGTATTGCAAGGCCCCAAAGTAAGAACATGTCCTGACTCTGGATCTCATTTTCTCACAACACCATCTCATTGATTCCGCATAAAGCTGGATTCTGACCCCATCATGTCTCCCTTGCGAACACTTCCAGTTGTATCTCCTTCTGTCTTATTTATCAGTCTAGACTCCTGCTACCCTGAACTCAGCCTGTCCAGCCTGCGCCTGAGCTGCTCTATGTGGGGAGAGAAACAGCAGTGGTGTCTGACTCACTTTAAAAAAGTTCATTGTCTCCAGCCTCAAATGGACACTCAGTGGTGCCCAGCAGGCCCTTCACTTCCCCCCCATGGCCTCAATTCCTAAGAAGACGATTTTATGTCTTGTCTCCCAAAACCTCCTCTATTTCTTCCTCCACTCTCAGGTGATGATAAAATTGAAAAATTATCTTCCCTTTAGCAAACCTGCAATCTTCATCAGGGCTCATCTTCTGCTCCTTGGCTTGGTTAAAATGGAAAAGTGCTCTTCAGCACCTCAGAACCGGACTCCATCCCACACGCTGTGGGTCTCGCCCATGCAAACACAGCCCTGCTTGCTCTTCCTCCTCAGAGGCTGTTCCTCTCCATTCTTTCTGGAGCATCCCTACTGATAATCAAACAAGCTCCTGCCTCGGGGAATCTGGGCTGGCTCTGGGGGTGGAACTCAAGCCTCATGCACAATAGGTAGGCCTGTATCCCGACCCTTTCCCCCAGATTTCTCGAAAGGAAAACTAAGCAAAAAGTCTCTACCGATGTCCCAGCCTCTCCGTGTTCCTGTTTTGCCTCAAAACCTCACAGAGGTCCACACAATGGCTCCACATATCCTCATATGCTACTTTAATTTTGCTCCTGCCCACTCCTCTTTATAAATGGTTTCTTTGGAAATGTGCAAGCTGAAGGTTCCAAAGGCCTTCCAAATCAAGTAGAAACATAACAGTCCTCATCTCTTTTAGCATCTCAACAACAGTCAGCTACCATTTCCTGAACCTCCTCTTCAGATGCCCATGACCCCATCCCTCCTTTATCTGACCTCCAGATTTGAATAGCAAGACTCACTCTCAGCGCCTGTTTTCCCTCGTCTTTGGCCATCACATCCAGTCTGTTGGTTTACTATGGTGAGCCGACTTTCATGTTTATCAAAGAGATCTAAACATGCAGAATTGGAAAGGCAGTTAGAGTATAATAATCAGTATTATTCTCTAAACATAAGATATGTTGGATAAACTTTTGACTCCATTTTTGCATAAGTTGACTCCTGTAGCTTCTAACTTCTTACTTCTCCCTAACCTGGATCTCCTGAACAGCTAACATCCCATGGCTTCCCTAAGCCAAGCTATGGTGTCAAGTAAAGGCTTTCTTAACTCCCTCTCTCTGTCTAGGTTTGCAAACTCTTTTTAGTTGAAGGGTATCCTTTTAATGATGACTACACGGGTGAAAAGACATTATAGACATTTTAAAATCAGACAGTAAGGATCTTTGTGACAATATGCAATTCGACTAAGCCTCTTAAGATGCATATGTGTATGTTTGTGTACATGTGTGTAAGCATGTGTATGTTGCACATGTGTATGTGTGTATGTGTCTATACAGATGTATGGGTGTGTGCATAGCCTGTTCCTGTGCACAGAGAAACAAGATCAGGGCACGATGTTCACTGTATCACTTTCCATCTCTTATCCCCTTAACATGGGAGCTATACTGGCAGCCAGCAGGCTTCGGTAGTCCTCTGTCCCTGCCTTCTTCTAGTATGGTGGTTACAGGTCTAATGATAGCCTTACCTGACTTTTAGGTTGGTGTTAATGAGATTTGAACTCAGGTCCTCATGCTTGGGTAGCCAGTCTCTACCTGATTTATCTCTCCAGACCAACCATTCATGATTTTGAAGTGAATTCCATTTCTTCCACGTTTTACAGTTCCTGTGGAGGTCAGTGCTTCCAGGTTCTTTCTGCTTTGTATAGAGTGATCTTCTTCCTTTGTGGACGTTCCTTATTTTTCTGTCTCTGGGTTTAGAAGCTTCACAGTGGGATCTGACATTTGAAGTTCCTTGAAATTCTTTGTGATAGGTACTCAATGGTCCTTTGTACACTTGAGATGAGCATCCTCAATTTGGGAAACTAAAAACAAAATCGAATTAGCTGACTAGGCTCTTTTGTGCATTCACCCCCTCCCTCCCCCGTTACTTCTCTGCTCATTGTTCTTGTGCTGTGACGAGCCAGGATTTTCCTACTGAATTTTAAAATGTGATTGCCGGATTGCAATAAAAGGAATCCTGACTGATTTCTCCCATTCTCCGCACAGCACCCTGTCCGTGTTGGCTGGATATCCTGCCACCGATCAGAGACCCTCAGTTATTATCTGAGGGCTCTTGCCCCTTTCTGGTGTTTGTTCTGGTTTTTCTCTTTAGTTTCGGAGACATTCTGAAAATCTTTCTACTTATTGTTTGTAGACCCATTAAATGATGAAAGCTTATCCCAGGCTTTCTTAGCTTCATGGGACTTACTGGTTGGTACATTTTATTGTAAGTCAGACCAACTAGACAGATACTTCTCCAGTTTCTGAAAGCTGTCAAGAGTTCTTCCGTATTTGGAACATTGGATACGGGGATCTATCTGGTAGCCACCCAGCCTGCCGCTCCCTCAACCTCTTGCACACAGGTACACATCCGTATCTAAAGCCTACTTATCTTTCCCATCACTGCCCACACAGCACTTATACACAGCGGCTTTGCCCGATCATCTGATACAAGTAACAGGCCCGAGTACTACTTGCCTATTCTTTGCTCTGAGACACCACACACATTTACTTGATGGAGTCATGTATCATACAGCTGAGTATTTACCGGGATTCTTTTCTGTTATCTAACAGCAGGCTTTATGGGCAAGGTCCACTTTTATTTCTTCCACACTACAGTTTCAAGTCTTTGCATTCAAAGATTGTGTGCTCAGTTAATATTTATCAAGTTGATAGGTGAAGGCATGAATGAGTGGACAAGTGGATGAATAGAAATTCCAGTTTTGATCAGTCTCTGAATCTTTGTGACCTTAGACAAGACCTCCACGTTTTGCCTTGATTGGCCTCTTCAGACTTATTATGACAAGGCTTCCTTTACTCAAGAGGTATTTATAAGGTTAAAAAAAATGAAATGTGTGTATGAGTGAGTGTGTGTGTGCGCGTGTGTGCAGAGTTCAAAAAGATTTTCAAGTAAATTGGAAGGATTACAAAGACTAAACATGACTCAGTCTGCTTCTTCTTTTCCATTTTTCCTTATCAAAGCTTTCATTTAACACTTCAGAGCTTGTGCCCAGGAAGCATCTTCTAAGTGGTGCTGTTAGTAAGAATTCTTTTTAGATGCGAATTAACCAAACTCCATGATGTGCTTCAAATCAGACACGCTGCACTCTCACTCCCGATCGAGTCAAGTCATAAGCAGATTCTACTTTCTGCTCTAGTTCAATGAAGAGAATTAACATTGTCTGTATAGGCTCTACTTCAAGTGTAAAGAAAGAAAGAAGAAAAGAAACTCCTGTCCTTGACAGAGGATTGAACCATCCTGTATCTATCTCCGTATCTTTTCAAATTTATCCCAAGTGAAACCAAAACTAATGACTGTTTTTTTTTCCTGGTAAGGGTACAGTCAAAATAATATGTTTATTCATTGCTGATAGAAATGCAAATTGATATAATCATTCTGGAAAGCTCTTTATAAATACATACCACATGCCTTAAAGGTATTTATATCTTTTGGTTCTCAAACTGTCCTTTAAAATTATCCCATGAAAAAGCCTAAAATATAGAAAAATACAGTATATAAAATTATTATTTCAGGTATTTAAGAGAAAGCTTAAAAGTATCAGAAGCAACATAAATGTCCAGTGACACATCGAGATTAACTAAATCCTGGTAGGAAAATGATCATGGTATGGAATATGCCACCCAATAACACGCACTCTGTTCCTACTGCCTTAAAACCCCTAAAGTTGAAACATAACAAAATGCATTTAACTGGTGGAGTAATGGAGTGGTTGTTTTTTCCATAAAGACTTGTGTGCTGGTGACTTTGCTACTTGCTCGGATGGTCTGTATAGCAGAGGAAAGATATACGGGGGGAAAACATGCAAGAAAAGGGAGAACATGGCTTTTATAGAATCATTTTCCTTTTTTTGATAATTTTATACATACATTCCATGAAATGCGATCATACATGAAATGTGAGTACAAACCATGCCATGCCTAGAAGACAGCATTTTACTGCATTACATAGGCAGAAATCACTATCAGAAAGCTGAATATTCAGAACACTGCTCTGAATTTTCTTATACTTCCTATAGAGTTATACCTGGGCATGTGCGCATGCCAAGTCCAGACAGGATTATCAAATTCAGAGCCCGTTAGCCCTCTTTGGCTCTCAGTCTATACCTAGACTCTTCTGACTCTCTTGCATTGCAGGATTGACTGTTAATGAGGAAGCAAACAGACTCCATTTTTTCCTTTTCTTTTTTCATTGTAGATCTGCCCTTCTGTTCTTTTTAAATTTTTAATTAATTAATTTTACATCCTGTTTGTGGTTTCCCCCAGCTTCTCTCCTCTCAATCCGTTTGCCCCCACCTCTCCTCTTCCCATTCTCCTCCATCCACTCCCCTCCCTTTCTCTTCAGAAAAAGGCAGGCCTTCCATGGATATCAACCAGCCATGGTATGGCAAGATGCAGTAAGTCTAGCTACCTTGTCTTCTAGTAATGCTAGAGAAGGCAACCCAGTAGGGGAAAAGCATCCTACAGGCAGGCAGCTAGAGTCAGAGACAGCCCCTGCTCCTACTGTTAGGAGTTCAATAAGAAGACCAAGTTACATGACTGTACCATATATGAAAGGCCCAAATCTGGTCTACATAGGCTCTCTGGTTGGTGGTTGAGTTTTGTGTCCCTATGAGCCCAGGTTAGTTGATTCTGTGGGGTTTCTTGTGGTGTCCTTGACCCCTCTTGCTCCTACAATCCTTCCTCACCCTCTTCCAAAGGATTCTCCAAGCTCTGCCTGATGTTTGGCTGTGGGTCTCTGCATCTGTTCCTATCAGTTGCTAAATGAAGCCTCTCTGATGATAATCAGGCTAGACTCCAAATCTGAGTATAACAAAGTCATTAGGAATCATTTCATTGACATAATTTTTCTTTTTGCCACTTGTATTTGGTTTTATCCTGGGTCTCTTAGCTAGCCAGCCTCTGGTTCCTGATCCTCTGGGCAGTGTCAGGAGTAGGCACCCTCTCACGGAACACATCTCAAAATGGACCAATCATTGGTTGGCCACTTCCACAATTTTTGGTTCACCTTTACCCCAGTACATCTTGTAGGCAGGACAGATTATAGGTTGGTGTCTTAATCCCTCCACTGGAAGCCTTGCCTGGTAGCAGAAGATGTCTGGTTTGGGCTCCATATTCCCCTTGCTAGGAGTCTTACCCAGGGCCATTGTCACAGATTCCTGGGAGTTTCCATTGCCTTAGCTTTCTAGCTCATCCCAGAGATGTCCCCTATTCCAGCTGCCTTTCTCAGCACCGCCTCCCTCCATCCTCCCCTCACCTCCTGTTCCTATTCCCACCCCCATCATTGCCCAGTCACCTCCCCCACACCCACCTTCAATGTCTATTTGGTTTCTCCTTCTTAGTGAGATTCATATGCCCTGACCACCCCCACCTCCCACTTGAGCACCCTTGTTATGTACCTTCTTTGGGTCTGAGGATTGTAATGTGGTTATCCTATACTTTATGACTAATATCCACTTATAAGAGAGTGCATACCATGTTTGTCTTTGAGGGTCTGGCTTACCTCACACAGGACGATCTTTTCTAGTTCCATCCATTTGCCTGCAAGTTTCGTGATGTCATTGTTTTTAATACCATTGTGTAAATGGATCACATTCTCTTTATCCATTCTTTGGTTGAGGAACATCCTGATTGAGGAAAGTCTAGGTTGTTTGCAGTTGCTGGCTCTTTCAAAATAAGCTGTTATTAACATAATTGGACAAGTATTCTTGTACAGTAGAGTGTCCTTTGGGTCTATGCCCAGCAATGGTATTGTTGGGTCTTGAGGTAGAACGATTTGCAATTTTCTGAGAAACCACCATATTGATTTCCAAAGTGGCTATACAAATTTGCACTCCCACCAGCAACAGAGAACTGTTCTCTTCACTCCACATTCTTGCCAGCATGTGCTGTCACTTGTATCTTTGATCTGACTGGCATGATTTGGAGTCTCAGAGTCCTTTTTTGGATTTGCATTTCCCTGATGGCTAAGGATGTTGAGCATTTCTTTAATGTTCAGTGCTCAGTGGCTTCTCAGGCATTAAAGATTCCTCTGTTGAGAATTCTCTGGGTAGATCTGTATTCCCATTGTTAAATTTGATCATTTGATTGCTGATTTCTAGTTTCTTGAGTTCCTTATGTTTTGGAGATGAGCCCTCTATAAGATGTAGGGTTGGTGAAGATCTTTTCCCATTCTGTAGGCTGCCTTTTTGTCCTTTGACAGTGTCATTTGCCTTACAGAAGCTGTTCAGTTTCATTAGGTCCCATTTATTAATTTTGGTCTTAGTAACTGTACAATTGTACCTTAGGGAGTGGCCCCCTGTGCCAATGTGTTCAAGACTATCCCCCATTTTCTCTTCTGTCAGATTCAGTGTATCTAATCTTACATTGCGGTCTTTTATTCACTTGGACTTGAGTTTTATGCAGGGTAATAGATATGGATCTATTTGCATTCTTCTACATGCAGACATCCAGTTAGACCAGCACCATTTGTTTAAAAAGCTTTCCTTTTTCGTTGTATGTTTTTGGTGTCTTTATCAAAAACCAGGTCCATAAGTGTGTGGATTTACTTCTGGGTTTTTGATTTGATTCCATTGATCAATTTGCCTTAAGCAGAGTTTCTTTCAGAATGTGTCGTACTACTGGGGAGTACAGCAGGTATATCTATCTATCTTAGATGACAGCAAACTTCCTATATGGGGTTAGACAACAAAATTCTTAGACACTGTGGATCAGGACAGTTGCAACTATTCATTTTAAGTAGCAGAATGAAAGCAGCCATGAATGAGCATAACCGTACTCTAATCAAACGTTATTTACACTAACAGTAGGAGCTCGCCGCTGCTGCTGCTGTAGCTAAGAGGCCTTTGACTCCCTGTGATTTTGATGCTTCCACTTGTCATCAATATTCAGTTAACACCATGTGCTGTTCAGGGCTCTTGTTAGACTTGTTTTACATATAATTTTAAAAACAACCTTGTAAAATTAATTTTATGTTTTGTATTTCATAGATAAGCAATACAAGTTCAGGGAAGTTGCAAATTACCAAAGAAAACTGGGGTTTCTGTTTCTGAATCCAAGTTAATGTCATTGAACTCCAGTTTTATTTTTCTAAACCTCTCTCTTTCTCTCTCTCTCTCTCTCTCTCTCTCTCTCTCTCTCTCTCTCTNTNTGTGTGTGTGTGTGTGTGTGTGTGTGTGTGTGTGCATTTGTGTTTTCCTTTCAACCTTCACCTTGTCTTTTGAGACAGAATCTCTCGAACCTAGAAATCATGGATTGGCTAGACTGGCTGGGTAGGTAGCTCCACCAGATGCATCTTTCCTCTACCTGCCTGCCATAGACACACCTGCGACCACACCCAGCTTTCCATAGATCCTCAAGATGGAGGTCAGAAAAGAAGATGGAGGCTTCCCCTTCTAGAAAAGACTGAACTTGTAGGTCATCATTCTTGGTTGGACATTAATTATTGAGTTTATATACAACACACACATGCAGGTCCCAGAGAGACTAAGAGAGGGTGATGGATTTCCCTGGAACTGGAATTACAAGTAGTTGTGACCCATCATATTGGATACTGGGAACTGAACCTGGGTCCTCTGCAAAACCAGTGTATGCTCTTAACCCTTGAGCCATCTCCAGCTTTGCTTCCCCATTGATTTAAATGACAAATATCATCTCAGGGGGTGAGGATAAAAGCACCAGTGTGCAGTATAAAGACTGAAATTTGTGACACCCCCAATACAGCCATTCACACAGAACGTGAAAAAGTAATCCATTAACAATGGCATGGTGACAGTTGTAGTTTCTGAAGAGTGGGATTATGGCCATACTGTGTATGTGTGAATGTGTATTTCACAAAGCTCCCATGATATATATAGCATTCACCATATAATAAGCACAATGTCCATACTGTACAGTAGGCAGCAAATTATGCATAACTATAAAATATTTTGTCACCCTGGATATTATAAGATGACTATTTCCTGGATTCTTAACCTCGAAATCATTGAGTTTAAAAGCTGCCATTATTTGATTTATGAACATTAAACCAGACATTAAGTCCATTTCAGAATCAGTCTGTGTCTTCAAGTGTCAAATTTACTGGAATGAAGTGATTATTATTTCTTCTAGCATCCATCTAGCTCCTTTCCCCTGTGAATATCTCTGTTATTTCTTAACAGGTCTATCTATCTATCTATCTATCTATCTATCTATCTATCTATCTATCTATCTATCTATCTATGTGTTAGGTTACAAGCCATGTGATGTGGGTGCTGAGAACCAAGCTCAGGACCTTAGGAAGAGCAGAGAGAGTAAACTCCTGTCCGTCCTTCAGCTCTCTGCCATTTCTGTGTCTCCTCTTCCTCTTTGTCTTCATTCAAGTTACCTGCATTAGAAGAGGAAATACTTGGCGTTTGCCCCCAACTCTGCATTCTTCAGCAAGTGTTCTATGACTCCTAGAGAAAGACTCTCTTTTTTTCTGGGACCCCTGGACTGAGTAATATATGGATCCCACCCTAAGCAAGTGGACATGTCCTGCCTTACATATAGAGACAGAAATATGATCATAATTCCCACAACACCAACAAATAAGGGGAAACAAAGAGGTCAAATGAGTTTTCCAAGATCATTCAGTTGCTGACAAGTGGAGCTGAAGGATGGCTAAGGCACACTGGCTTCTAATGACAACCAAAGACATATGGATAATGTTGATGTCAGCTTATTTGCAACATCCCAATACTTGATACAATCCCACTTAGTACAATTGGATGAAAAGATAAATACATTGCAGTGTGTTGATATAATAGAACATTAATCTACTCCACAATAAAAAAAATGGGTGCTATACATATATAAACAGCAGGGATGGACCTCAGAACTATTACCCAGAATGAAAGATATCACATAGAAAAGACCTTCTTGTGTGACTTTATTTTTGTGAACTTTTAAGAAAGTGTTGAAATCTATAGACAAAGATCTGGCAATTGGTGGTTGGGATTGTGGTCACAGGGATGACTTATGAATCCACAATGGAAAAGAAAGAACCTTCTGGGATGCTGTACTCTCTTAAGAGTTGGCTTGTATGGGTAGTAGAGCAAATCACTTAGATCAGAGAGAACCACGTCCTTGTGACTCCAGTAGAGAGGTTAAAAGTGAGTATGTTGGGGTAGGAGAGATGGCTCAGTAAAGAGCACATGCTACTCTCACAGAGGACCTGAGTCATCACCCAGCACCCATGGCAGGTGGCTTACCACAGTCTGTAAACTCCAGATCAGAAGAAATCTGATGCCTTGAGCCACCTTGGGCATCTGGCTTAGTCACTTGCAGTCTTGAGCACATACCCACCAGCAGACATTTATGAGTACACTACAGATGAAATAAATTATAAAAGGTATTCTAAATGATCATACTTAACATTAAATATATATTTGGAAAATGCATCCCTATTTTCTTGACTTCACCATACCCACCTCTCCTCAAACGTCCCTGTCCATACCAGACAGTCTATTCATCTTCATCTCTGGTATAAGATAATCATGGATTCACGTGATGTCTATTCTAAATTTATAGAAGTGGAATGATAAAGTAATTTTTTTCTTTTCTGACTTTTAACAATCTGTATGTTTTAAGGTATATAGATGCAAATATCACCAAGTAACTCTGTATTTCCTTAGTTGGATACAGCACAGCTTGCTCACTCACTCACCTGGAAATTGTGTTGTTTTATTTCCAGTTTGGGGCTATCATGAATAAAGACACCCTGAACGTTGTTCGGAAGCCTAAGGAAAGCTCCTGACTTTGCTTATTTTCTATATTATTAGTTTTCTATTTTATTTATCCCCGCTGCTAATTTTGTCATTTACTTTCTTTTACTTACTTTGGGTACAATATGTTTTGAATTTCTAGCTTCCTAAGGAGGAAAATTAGAGTGTTGATTATATACCTTTCCTTCATTATAATATGTATATATTTAAAGCCAGTACTTTCCTCTAAGCACATTGCTGATTTTTACACAATATATTTTCATTTTACTACAGTTTGAAATTCATAGTTTCCTCATACAATCTTTTCCATCCATGGGGCATATTAAAAGATGACCCTCTATTTCTAGATATTGGAATATTTGGGGGTTACTTGTTATTGATTTTGGATTTAATGATTTTATTATCAGACAATAATATTTTAAAAATTATATCCTTTGAAATACATTGAACCTCCTCTCTTGGTCTAGCATGGAGGGAGATCAATTTAAGGAGAAGATTCTTTTATATAGAAAAACAAAACAAACAAGCAAAAATCAAAAACTATACTGTGTATCTTGGCAGCTAGAGGGATCTTTGGATACTTTCCAAGGTGGGCATGAATTAAGAAGAGGAGCTACTCTAACTTTGGGGGAACACTGGACCCCTGCTCTGAACTGATACAAATCCCTAGAGACTCTAAATGTCATTGCCTGTCTCTATTCATAATAAGGAATTCTCGTGGTGTTTGGAGCCATTTTAGAGTGTATCTTATAGGTCCTTAAACCTGTTTTAGTTGGTGCCACTTACTGAATATACAATTGACACATACAAATACTAATAAACTTGGAGAATCTTAAGATCCATTCTGATAGTGATGGCCAAGTGGAAGCTACTAAAGTTGTCTCAACTTACTAAAGCAATATCTCATTTATTATAGGCTAACAGAGATGAGTGACAGCCTCAAGGGACTTGCATGATGTAGAGCAAGATGATTCCCATCACATCACGTCTGATAATGCTGAAGACATATGGATCCTGAGGATGATCAACGGTTACCAGAAACCTAATCTGTGGAAGGACAGTGTTTCCCACGGACACTGGTGAGTTTTCCCCTTAGCCTCATCTATCTTCACATAATAGACTCACAAGCAAAAGAGCAATGGTGACATGGGTAGAGATGACACGCGGGCTTCATGACTTTCTGTTCACAAAGTGCAATCTGGCTCCTCTATTACAAATGCCCCATGTGCCCACAAATCATCAAGCTCCTGATAGAGCATCATTCCCAGAGGAATCAGCAGTCAACTGGTGGCAGGAGGTTTACATTAGACCACATCTACTCTAGAAGAAGCAAAGCTGTAATCCTATTGGAGTAAACGATTGTTCTAAAAACAGAGTTGCCTTCCCTACCTGCAATATTTCTGCTATAGCTATCATCCAGCAACTTATATGTGCTATGTTCCCCATCAGAATATTCAGCACAATGTAGCATCAATGGAAGGATCTCATTCTACAGGGAATGTGGTCCTGTCCTAGGCTCATTCTTACAGTCTGACCATGTCCTCCAGTTACTTCTCCAGTCAAACCCTCAATCAACAGCAAATAAACAGAGCTGTTTCTCTCACAGACAGTGGCTGTAGGGGCTGTGAGAGGGTTAGAAACAGTAAGGGTTCCTCTACAACCAATATCATAGTTGCCTATTAGTTTTCACCCTTCCCTTCTCTTTTCTCTGCTTCCACCTTTATCCCCCAACTCCTCTTTTGCTCTTACATTGCAACTCTTGCAAGCCTTCACCAGTAAGCACCCCCCATCCCCATGACTACAATCTGCTGTTCCAGGGGTTTCACTGTCCCAGAGAGCAATGTTTCCCAAGGAGCAGAACAGTAGTTCTCTTAGAGTGGAATATGAGGCTGCCATCTGGGGATTCTCAAACCAATGAACCAACAAGCAAAGAAAGGGTATTAAACTGACTGGGGTGGTTGAGCCTGACTGCCAGGGGATTAGGTTGTTATCACACAATGAGAGAAAGGAGGGGTATCCATGGAATGCAAGAAAACCTGCTGGCAGCCTCTTACTCTTCCTTTGCTTTCTGACTCAAATAAATGGAAAACCATGAGTCAATATAGACTGGACTGTTTACTATCCAATCCCTTTGGGGCCAAAGGTCTGTGTCACACACTAGATAAGGAGCTAGAAGCAGCAACCATACCTGCCAAGCTCAAAGACAACACAGAATGGGGAGTAGAAACAAAGAATTCTGGATGGCTGTGAGCACCTGCCCAGAGGCTGACAGGGATAAATAAGGCTCTCTTACTTTGGTAAAGAATTAGGAGTGTGTCTACAATCCAGTATTTTATCATTTCTTCTTCAAATTTGCTATAGGAGAGAATTATTGGACAGTAAACGGGGAACAAGACCCAAGTCTTTTAGTGCAGGGGTATGGCACATCATGGTATTAATCCCCACAATGCACATAAATGCTTGCCTAGAGTAGTCCACCCCTACCCAAGGCACACATTCTTGCTAACACTTTGATTTAGTTCCACTGAGATCCATTTTGGACCTCTGAATCTAGATCCTAAGACAGTATAGTTGAGCTGTTTAAAGCCATCAAGTGGGTTGTGTTCTGTAACAGCAGCAATAGGATGTTAAAATAGGGCGGTAGCATGGGTTGGATGGCAGGAGGGATGCGAGGTGCTGATCTCTTTGATAGACTTCACCATGAGTCTTCCCTCATTGGGCTTATGTTGAACAACAACTACCTCACAGCTCCTTCTTCTCCCATGGGATCCTCTTTCAGCTCTTCTAAATCCCGAGGCAGATGGGCATTACATCTGTGATAAAGGACACTACTTTTCATACATGATACATCATTAGAATTGGAGAAGCCATAGTGGGTCCTGTCTCCTCTTAAGGTTCTCAGTATACTTGCAAATATTCTAGTATTCTCCTCCACATCAAACCTACCCTCTATCCTCAGACTCAGCGCCATCAGTGGACAATTAAAAAAAAAAAATCCCATAATGTCAAATTACATCAATAAGTGTATTATTCTACCACATCTACAGGCTCTTTTTTCTGCCTCAACTCTAATGCTATGACAGTTTTGCATTTAAACTTCTTTGATTCTTGGTGGTAAGGTTTGTTACAGCACTTTGATGAGCTTGGAGCAGAAACCAGCTCCATGGCCTTCTCTGCCACATTCCACATTCTCTGCATGCAAATAAGGCTAAAGTTCTTGAAGTAGATACATGAAAAGTGTCACCAGGTTGACTTGAGATATCAAGTTATAATGGAACTTATTTGCATTGTTAAACAGAAGGCAGATTGAGAGAAATATGTCTACATGCAAATTGGCTAACATTTGTACCCAAGAGTATTTCTGAATGCTGACCTCAGATGACCACTGTTCCCTGATGGTCTTTGTGCTCTGTCATGCCAGGTCTCTATAGGCTCTCAGACTAAAGCTTTAACATGTGAAGCTCTTGACCAAGGACTGCTTAGCTTCCAAGAGTGTAAGAA
Source organism: Mus pahari (assembly GCF_900095145.1). Classification (NCBI taxonomy): domain Eukaryota; kingdom Metazoa; phylum Chordata; class Mammalia; order Rodentia; family Muridae; genus Mus; species Mus pahari. Next base: position 63,449,439 of record NC_034599.1, on the reverse strand, counting down.
TCACTATTACCCTTGAAGTCTTAATTATGCACAAAAGAATAATACCTGGAAATGTTTAGACACTTGTACTTTTTGTTGATTCAGTTGACTGTATACACACACACACACACATACACACACACAGAGAGAGAGAGAGAGAGAGAGAGAGAGAGAGAGAGAGAGAGAGAGAGAGAGAGAGAGAGAGAGAGAATATATTAGATTACATTCTATTATTGTTTAAACACCATGTCCAAAATCAACTCAGTGTGTTAAGGGTTGATTTCTTCTCACAGATTATATTCCATCACTGAGAGAAGCCAAATTAAAAAAGCTTAAGGCAAAATCCTAGAAATAGGAACAAAGGAAATCTACATATAGAACTTGCTCACCATGGGTCACTCAGTTTGCTTTCTAAGCAACCAAAGAAACCTAAGACCAGCTTGTAGATGACACTGCCCAGAGTGGGGTGAACCCCACATCAATCATTAATCTAAAAAATGTGCTCACACATGTCTACAGGCCAATCTTATGGAACTATTTTCTCAATTAAGGTCACCTCTTCCCAGATGATTCTAGCTTTGTCAAGTTGACCAAAATTTGCATATATTATGTGTGTGTATGCATTTATGCCATATATTATGATTATATATATATGTATATGTATATATATATATATGTGTGTGTGTGTATATGTATATGTCACATATGGCATCTATGATACATATATATGTATACACACACATATATACTTTTTAATAAAATAGGAAACAAATTTTTACCATTGCAACTAACACATTATTTAATCTCTAGAGAGCCATTTTATTCCCCTGGGCCTCAGTTTCCCTACCTGAAAAGTAAAGTAATTAGACCTCGTACTTTAAAACACATTCTATCACTAATTGCCTGTTATTATCTAGATAATGAGGAAACCCTTTGGGTAGAAGAGGAGAGACTCCCTAACTGTGGCTTCTTACTGGGCAGAAAGATTCCTGGGCAGCCCTCTGTGTAAACTGCCTCTGGAAATTCACAAAGAACCAAGTGTAAAGATGGAATCATAGCAACCTACAGTGAAATTACAAAAGAGTTCTAACTATTGACAGCTACAAATCAATCAACGAAATCAAATAATGAAGAAGAATGAGAGGAATTCAGCCTGCACTTAGACATTTAATCAATATTTACTATTGTAGCTTCTGTACTGGATTGGGAGGGGGGGTAGTGAGCAACACAGCCGTGACCCCTCCTGCCTGTGGAGCTTACAGTCTAGTCCAGGAGGAGACCTCTGTCCAGTAATCACTCCAAGAGATGCTTAGAAGTGATGAAAGATTTGATGATGGAGAAGCACAGAGCCTAAGCTGGGGATGGGGCAGATTTCCTGGAAGAGCCATTTGACAGAGGTCTGAGTAGGTTGTGCAAGATTCACTCAAGGTAAATATGAAGGTCTGGGGGTTGGGTAGCTTTAGAGAGGACGGAGTTGAGGTGCTTTGGAGATATCCACCTGGGGAGAGGAGCAGATGAGAGACTGGAGCTCCGGCTATGTGTCATCTGCAGTCTGCAATCAAAAGGCAGGCAAGCAGGGGCTAGACAGGCATCCTCCTACCACCAGAAGAAAGTCACCGAGATGAGAGGGAAGACTAAGAATAACCCTCCAGGAACCGACATGTTAAAAGTTAAGGGGAAGGAGATAGAAATGACATGGACTGAAAGTGTAGGAGACTCATGGGAGGCAAGGCCGAGTGGTCTCCTGATGACCACCGGGAGCTTCGAGAGCCAAGAGAATCAGGCCTCCTGGATTCAAGGTCAGAGAGATTACTGGGGAGCTGAACAAACTTGTATAAGTGCAAGGAGTCACAGAACATACCAGCGATACAGACAGGGAGATGATACAATTCTTTTAAATAGTCTGAAAATGAATATGTAAATGTTGGGCTTAAAGAGATGCAAGGAAGATAGACTGGGAGTAAGCCAGCTCCTCCTGTTTCAGTATTCACCGCATGGTTTGGAAGCTCTGGGGGGTGTTTCTGACCTTCTGACTCTGTCATTCCTCTGCCCATTCTCCTATTCATTCCGTCCACGAGTAAAAATACAAGGATTTTCCTTTCGAGACCTTACCATAGAGAGAGTTCAGCATTTGCTTACATTATCCGAGCATCTGCCTTCTGCAAACCGTGCTGCAAGGAGAGATACAGAGACAACTAGGACACGTCTGCTCCCTGCCTTTAGGACTCGAGTCAAATGACACCAACCATACAGGCAACTCAGCACTCTAGACTTTGTTCCTGCCCAGATGTCCATGGTAACAACTGCTAAACAGAAGCCATATCCCCTTATTCCCTGTAGAGTAGTGTCTCTCAGTCTTTCTAACGCTGTGACCCTTTAGTACAGTTCCTCATGTTGTGGTCACCCCAACCATAAAACTGTTTTATTGCTGCTTTATAGCTGCTATTTTGCTATTGTTATGAATCATAATGTAAATATCAGATACACAGGGTATCAGATATAGCATAAATATCTGATAATGTGACCCTCCAAGGAGGTCTCGACCCATGGGTTGAGAACCACTGCTGTAGAAGGACTCCTATAGACTAGCAAATGTCCTGAGGGGCTGTGTCCATTATCTATCACTACACCACAAATGATCACAAACTTAGATCCTAAAACAACAGATATTTATTATCTCCCTGAAGGTGTGTGTGTGGGGGGGGGGCTCAGGAATGAAAGCAGAGCTCAGCAGCAGAGCTGTGCCTCACCTTTGGCATCTCACAAAACTGTAGAAGGAAGGGTGTTATCTCAGCTAAAGTCTCCACAGGAAAGATTGCTTTCAAACCCATATGACTATTTGCAGGATTTGACTTTATCAAGGCTGTCAGACAGTGTGAATGCCAGTCCATTAGTCAGAGACACCCCTTGGCTCCTTGCTAAGGGATCTAAATGAGGGGGCAGTGTGTTCCTTTAAAGCTCACAAGCCAAGAAGGCAACAGCTATGGGCTGCCATGGGAACAATGTCACTACATAACCTAACCATACAAGCATAGCCATGACACCTATCACTCTTCTCCCATTTACATACAATTTACATTCTAGAAGCAGATCACAGGTGAAGAGGGTTATAGAACTGTGGGGAAGAAGGACCACTGTGGCTACCTTAGAGACTGCCAACTACAGCTGTCTAAAACCACCATGAAGTGCAGGGTGAGCCCTGCCTCAGGAATTCTTTCCTCAGGGTACTTGCATTACCTGGATTTGGTCTCACAAATCCTGTTCTGTTTTCATGATCAGCTTGGTTCTCCCACCTTTACCCATGAGATGTCTCTTTTCCTTGAAGGCAAGGGGACTGGACCCCATCTTTTCTTGTATGACCCCCATTTGACCCATGCCACCAACATGGCTGGATGGTAGTGGCTCCTGTCCTTGTGCTGGTCACACTCTGCAGTTGAGACTCCTAAGCTACAAGTACACTCTAGCTCCATTCTTACAACTGTAGTTCTGTATGGTTGGTCCTTTCTTGGACTTAAAGGCCAGTTCAGTTTCTCCACACAGATGCTCTGAGATCTTCCTTGTCAACACTCTGGTTAGAAGACCTGTTCTTGCTCTTCTGTCCTATTTCATGGTTTTATTGAGTTATAATTTTTATTCCCTATAGTTCACCATTTGAAATGTACCATTCAGTGACTTTTTAGCATATATGTAAAGTTGGATAACCATTACTAGAATTGATCTCAGAATTGATCTTTGACCCCAAAAGGAATTCTGTATCTATTAGCAGCCACTCCCTAAACCTCAAACTCTAAAAAACCCACCATTTTTACTTCCTGTCTCTGTAGATATTCTTATTATAGACATTTCAAATCAATGGCATCATATAATAAGTAGTCTCTGCATTCATTCATTTATTCATCGAGACAGGATCTCACTCTGTAGCCCATGCTGTCTCAAACTCATCATGATCCTCTGTCTTGGCCTCCCAAGTGCTGTGATTGAAGGTGTAAGACATCACCCCCAGCTAGTTTCTTCCATTTAATGTTTTCAAAGGTTATCAATGTTGTACCATGTACTAGTACTCCTTACTTTTGTAACCAGTTTGCAATTTTTGATGCATAATGTCCATATTTATCACCAATAACCATGTGTAACATAGTATACAATATGACCCATCTTTTCAAGCCTTTACCTAGCTATCATGAATGGTGACATGATGGACATTTTTATAGCAGCTTTTGCATGAATGTGTTTCCATTGCTCTTGGTATGTAATACTAAGGACTAGAATGGTCATGTCATAAAGTGACTTGGTGACAATATGAAGACTTGCCTAATTGCTTCCTAAAGGAACTCTGCCATTTTTAAGTTTCCAGTAGTAATGTAAGGGAGTTCTAGATGTTTCCACATCCCTGACAATACTTGATAATATTGGCCTTTTTAAATTCTCTACATCTTTTCTGAAGACAGCACTGGGGAGAATATCACTTGTTTGATACTTTCAGGCAGATTCTTAAAGTCTTAAATAATGAACAAAACAGCATGTGCTCTCTGTTCTCTTTCTCCAACATACGGATAACAGGGGTGGTATCTACTACCAAGAACTCAAGAGCTGCAGGCTGGAGCTAAACTATGTCACTAGAGGCAAAAGGCAAAAGATGCTGCAATAGTTAATCTCAATTATAAACTTGATAAGATCTACGATGACATGGAAGCATAGTCTCTGTGCATGCCTATGAGGAGTTATCTTTGTTAGGTTAATTAAAATGAGAAGATCTGACCATTTTGAATGGCAAGTCCCTTGGGATGAGATCCTGGATTTACCTGTTTGTCTGTGTGTCTGTCTCTGTCTATCTATCTATCTATCTATCTATCTATCTATCTATCTATCTATCTATCTATTTATCTATCTATCTATCTATCTCTATCATTTATCTATCTATGTCTATCCATCTATCATTGATATACCTAAAAGTCGGGCTGATGTGATAGCTAAACGGGTAAAGTTGCTTGCTGAAGAAAGACTATTAGTCTGAGATATATCCCTGCTTCCCACATGATAGAGAGAGAGAACTGACTCTTGCAATTGTACTCTAACCTCCATATTAATGCATGCATGCACACTCGTGCACACATACACACATATTAATAAATATGCAATTTTAAGGAGAGAAAGTGAATTTTACAAAGCATACATCCTTCTCTGCTTTCTGACTGAAGACAGAATGTGACCAGCTGCTTCAGGCTCCTGCCACCATAACTTTCTCACAAGGCTGGTTGATCCCTTTGCCCTGTGAGCCAAAATAAATGCTTTCTCCCTTGGCTTACTTTTGTCAGTGTACTTTATCATAGCAGCATGGAACACACTGATAACCAATATTCACAAGCCACAGAAAGTTTAGCAGATAAATGCAGAGGCTCAGGAGCAATGCTGTATATGTTTTCAGCACTATCTCTAAACGCAATGGCTCTGGGAACTGGGTTAAATCTTTTTTAAAAAAAAAACAAAAAACAAAAAACTTCTTCGGGTCTGTATTTGCAAAATGAGGATAATCATGTTATCTTGCTTAAGGGAGTCTGAGACTAGATGGTTTGCTTCTGAGCCCCCCGAAGAATGAGGAAACATTCCAGAGTGGCCCCCAGTATTAGAAGACTCCATAAACACAAAGGAAACTGTCCCTACAGATTTGGTTGTCTCTTCCTCTACATATATCTTCCCCAATGTTATTTCCAAGATCCCCCAAACCTGGTAGAGAGGGACCGATTCCAAGGTTTTCTGTCTTTCTGCTTGGCCTCCTTGGAGAAAGGCCCTGTGCAGCACATGCCAGCCAGTCTTACTTTCATACTCTGAATTTGCTGTCATTTGCATAAGGACACTCTGAGAATAGCTCACGCTTGAGCTGGGAAATCAGGAGAGGGTTCAAAATGCTAAAATCTGACCAAGGCTTCTCATGAAAAATAACAGCTTTAGGGAAAAGCAGAAACATAACCCTCTTTTTCTTTCACTCTCAAAAATACATTGTGATGAATAATGCCCCAGGGTTGATGTATGCAAACTTCCACAGTGCTCATGGAGGTAATTGAATCCTCTATAATGATGGGCCAAGAAAAAAAAATAATAAAATAAGAAGAAGGAAAAAAAAAACCCAGACAGACAACGTTCAGAGACTGTGGATGGGCCCAGTCTGGCTTTTAGCCCACAGCACCTGCAATTATTCTGCAGTGATTTTTATTTATCTACTTAGTGCTCCCACTAGGCAGGGAGAGAAAGAGAGAGCACAAGAGAGTGAGAACCTAGTAATAATTCAGTCCTCATGGTTAGGCAGCAAGCTCGAAATTGAAAAAGTTATTCAAATGGATAATGAAATGGGGCTAGGTTTCTAACATTCCCCTCTATGTGAAAATGGAATAAATTGTGGGACTCTGTAAATGGCTCACATGCTGTTTGTGATGGGATTACACACAAGTTAGATCACAAAGCACTGAGTCGGGGCAGGATCCTAGGGTGAGTGGCGGGCATTCCCACTTTCGCAGAGAAGAATGGCATCCTCAAGGCCATTGGTCTTGAGAAGGTCATTGGCACTCAGTGGAACCAGTCACCCTTCTGTGCCTGATGAGACCAGAGGATGGGAATTAACCGGATGTGACCTTGGACTAAGTGTTTTAAGTATCATCAAAGAAATCAGTACCCATTCTCTGGTGTAACTTGGTGGAAGAGAGAACTCGAGGATATGATAAGCCCTGTCAGTTCTAGTGTCTGATGGGACTGTAGCCACTCCTCTCTCCTCCTCGGCTAATTGTGACCGGCAGCCTAGATAATTTCCTTCGTAAGAAACAAAGGGAGATGGGGTGATCTTATGAGTCCACCATATATTCAGCCACAGTCGATGGATGGCAAGGTTCAAAGTGTGTTTGGCAGCTACATGGAATTTCATTCACCATTCAGGGAAGGAAGCAAGTCATAGATGACATCATCAGCTTATAGATCAGGAAGAACTAAAGAGCAATGGAATATGGCGAGTGAGGTGACGGAGCCCAGGTGTGAGTCTGAGGCATCATACATGGTCACTAAAGTTTCGTTCATATTTCTTTTTTTCCTTGGAATGCTGGCTTTTGGCTCCTGACGACAGATAGCTCACTCTCAAGAGCAGCACAGCAGGGCTCTTTGTTGTGTTCTGTGGCCACTGTGCTCTGTGTTGTCTAATATGGCAGCCACTAGCTGTGTGGGATGATGGAACATTTGAAAGGTAATCAGTATTACCAAAGAAATGGATACATATTGAATTTAGCACATTTAGTTTTTTTTCTGAGATAACTCATGCCTTATTTATTTATTTATTTATTTATTCATTTATTTTTAGAGTTACTAGTTTTGTTTGTTTGTTTTTATTTTAAATTGCAGATTTTATTCTCCTGCTAGTCTACCTTCCAACTGTTCCACATCCTATACCTCCTCCCTACCCCCTGTCTCCAAAAGGATGTACACACACACACACACACACACACACTCCACACCCACCCCACCAGACCTCTAAACCCCCTGGGGTCTCCAGTCTCTTGAGGGTTAGGTGCATCTTTTCTAACTAAACCCAGACCCAGCTGTCCTCTGCTGTATGTGTTGGGGGACTCATATCAGCTGGTGTATGTTGCCTGGTTGGTGTTCCAGTATCCGAGAGATCTCAGGGGTCCAGGTTAATTGAGATTTCTGATCCTCCTACAGGGTCACCCTCCTCCTCAGTTTCTTCCAGTCCACCCCTCCCCCTAGTATAACCACAGGGTTCAGCAGCTTCTGTCCATTGGTTGGGTGCAAATATCTGCATCTGACTCTTTCAGCTGCTTGTTGGGTCTTTCAGAGGGCAGTCATGATAGATCCCTTTTTGTAAGTACTCCATAGCCTCAAAAATAGTGTCAGGTCTTGGGGCCTCCTCTTGAGCTAGATCCCACTTTGGGCCTGTTGCCCAGAAATAAAACCACATACTTATGGACACTTGATCTTTGACAAAGAAGCCAAACATATACAATGGAAAAAAGAAAGCATCTTCAACAAATTGTGCTGGTCTAACTGGCTGTCAATATGTAGAAAAATGAAAATAGACCCATATTTGTCACCTTGCACAAAGCTCAAGCTCAAGTGGATCAAGGACCTCAACATAAAACCTGTCACTCTGAATCTAATATAAGAGAAAGTGGGAAAGAGCTTTGAACTCATTGGCACAGGAGGAAGTTTCCTAAACATAACTCCAATGGCTCATACTCCAAGATTAAGAATTGACAAATGGGACCTCATGAAACTGGAAAGTTTCTGTAAGGCAAAGACATAGCCAATAAGACAAATAGAAGATGTACAGATTGGGAAAAAAAACTTCACTAACCCCACATCCAATAGAGGGTACATTTAGTTTTTAAAACACACGTGGCTAGTAGCTACCATGTTAGGCAACGGAAAGCTAGTCATCTATTCAATTGTCACATAAATTGGCCTTTTCCTAGCAATGTAGTCATTTAAAGCATGTAGATCAAGGCCAGGAAAACTATTTACCACAATGTCTGGTCTAATGAGGCATTTATGAGTGGCTTAGGTGCAAGGATATCATTGCAGAAACAAATACTTTAAAAACCAAAAAAGAACACACTTGAATAAGAAAGGACTTATTTGGTCCATTATTTCAGAGGCTGCAATTCATCATGGCAAGGAACTTGAAGACACAGCAGAGAGGCTCACATCATGGTGACCAGGGAGCAGAAAGATAGAACCTTCTCCATTTTCTCCTTCAATGCCACTCACATCCAGGGTGGGTGTTACCCTGATAGTTAATCCTCCTTGGATAAATCCTCACAGACACACCCAGAAGTGAGCTATACTATGCTCCAAACAACCCAGTTGACAATCAGAATTTGCCATTGTTATGATACTTGGAGATTTCGGGGTGAGGGGTGGGGAATGACAAAATAAACCAAACATCTAAGAAAATTGAGTTCTAGGTCTCTCTCTTTCACACATGTGATGTTTGGCAGACTTGTTTGTAAAAAAATGATTTGTTTGTAAAAAAAATGTCATCTAGCAGTCAAAGGACATCCACCAGAACAGCCACATCAGTAGCCATGAAAAAGCCAGGGAGCAGGAGTTTGAAGCCTAACGTCATATCTGATACATAGACATATGGTAGACACTCAGTGTCTTCCGGGATTAGATTTCAAGTGGAGTTGTTAAGGGGAGGTCATCTTTGAAGCTATGAAAGTGAGTAGCAGGTAAGATTTCAGAAGCCTAGTCTGTAAAAATTAGAAGAAAAAGGGCACAGAATCTACCAGATATTTGTTATGATATAGAAAAGGAAGGACAAACATCTATGAATGACCATTGCTGGAGAGAAGAGGCATGGGAGGCCAGACTGTGTAGCTGGGCTTTCAGACCTTGAGGCTAGAGACAGCAACAGAGAGGGGCCATCTGGGTCAGAGTGCTTTTGACCACCAACAAAAACGCTACATGTAAATGCTCAGTCATAAGGATAGTGTCTTAGCCAGGGTTCCTATTCCTGCACAAACATCATGACCAAGAAGCAAGTTGGGGAGGAAAGGGATTATTCAGCTTACATCTCCATATTGCTGTTGATCACCAAAGGATGCAGGACTGGAACTCAAGCAGGTCAGAAAGCAGGAGCTGATGCAGAAGCCATGGAGGGATGTTCTTTACTGGCTTGCCTCCACTGGCTTGCTCAGTCTACTCTCTTATAGAACCCAAGACTACCAGCCCAGAGATGGTCCCACCCACAAGGGACCCTCCCCGATTGATCACTAATTGAGAAAATGCCTTACAGCTGGGTCTCATGGAGGCACTTCCCCAACTGAAGCTCCTTTCTCTGTGATAACTCCAGCTGTGTCAAGTTGACACCAAGCTAGCCAGTACAGATAGATACTTCACACTATAGCGAATCTAGAGCTGTGATGGATCTGGGCTTTGATTGCTTTTCTCTAACTCAGTTCTAATGAACATTTCTTGAAGGGAGTTCATTTTATAATGATGAAGTTGAAGCTTTGGGAGGTTAAATTACTCCTCCAAATCATGCAGTAGGGACCAGAAGTTGAGGTATAAAGGCTTGAGGACTGAAAGTAACTTACTGAGTGGTGTGAAATTCATCTCATTAAATGAGATTTTAGTCTGTCTTCTAGAATAGCATTGGAACAAGGCTATGGTACATTATTTCCATTACTTCAGCTAGAATCCATAGTCCTGAGATACCATGCTCAGTCATACAGCAGTCAATTTGCCAATGAACCCTATGTCTCAAATTAGAGACTCCCTTGTAGAATATGAGATATCTTTTTGTGGATTTTATGCTTCCCAACAGAACAGTAAACAGACAGACAATGGGGACCATGATCTTCATTGAGTGCTCTCTGAGGTCCATCTCTGGAGAGCACAGAGTTCTCCCTGATGCCTACCCCATCTCAAGACATCACTGAGTCCTCTCTGATGCCCATCTCATTTCTTTCTCCCTCTACCTTCAATGGCTGCTGTTTTGTGACAATGCACAGACAGTGAGGAACCTAAATGGATACAAAGGACAACAGGATGGCAGAACCAAACATCTGTTGCCCACCCCAGAAGAAATTAGACTCTCAGTGTTCAAGGGCAAGGGGAGTACCAAGTCTGCAGTGGTACAGTCTCAATACTGAGCTCTTTGGTCCTCCTGCTTTAAGGTCTAACTGGCTTTGACATGAACAAGCAGCCTATAAACCAGTACAAACAGTGAATTCATATGCATGTCTGAAAGTATGCAGCTTCAGGCTTAGGAAGGTGGCTATGGTATTAAGGGGCTTGTCATGCAAGCATGAGGATTGGAGTATAATCCACAGTGTCCACATGAAAAGCAGGGAGCTCCGGGGTGGAAAGGTGTGCACCTGTAGTCTCAGCTCTGGTGAGGTACAAACAGGGAGATCCCTGGATATTATTGGCCAGGCCAACTTGACAGTCTGAGCTTTAGGGTCAGTGAGAGACCTTCCTCAAATGATAAAGTGGCGGGTAATTGAAGAAAGTAGCTCATGTCAATCTCTGATCTATATGTGTGCACTCACACACATGTTCACACACACAAACATATATACACACATACATGCACACACACACAAAGAGAATGGAGTCAATATATAACCAGTAAGGAATGTTCCTTTTGGTAGGAGATAATTCTCATAATTTAAGAATATATAAGACATATTCAATAGATCTAAGCTAGTTTAGCCTCTCTGATGTGTCATTATTTTTTTCAGAAAATAGTTATCCATTTATTATCTGTTGCCCATGTCATATGACACTGAGAAATTGATCAGCATCCATCCAAAAATGTATGCCTTTGGAATGGAAAGAGCTGCCAAGTATGGATTAAATTGATAAAAAAAAATAATTCCAAACATGATTAGAGTCACTTTGTTGTATACCGTGCACAGCAGGTGGGGAATCCTTAGAGAGAATTAAGGGAAGGTTTAGGGAAAGCAGATTAGTGGAGAAAGATTAAATGTGTTTCAAAAGCACCCCAGAACATATTTCAAATGACAGTCCTTCCACAAGCAATGTTAAACTATTAGAACACAGAAATTCAAGCCCTTTGTCCAATGCCTAACATATATACAGTAAGACACATAAGGACATGTGCCCTTGTGGAACAAACTGTACATACTGAATATACTTAGAAATAATGATTGTAGCTGATTACTATGCTATTTTTTAGCTTCACATTTAATTATAAAACTTATACAGGAAAGCATCCTTGTTGTAAAAGATTCTGACAACACAAAAGTACATACAAGAAAACGTGAAGACCAGAGGCTGAGGAGATGGGTTAGTGGATAAAGCACTTGTTTTATGTGAGAGGATTGGGGACAGGAGTTCAGATTCCCAGAATCCACTGGGAAAATGTGATTGCTACTTGTAATTCTGGCACTTGGGAAGAAGTGATGGGATCTTTAGGGCAAATGGACTACCCAGACTAGCAGGAATTGGCCAACTCTAGGTTCAGCAAGGAAGCCTATATTGAGAAAGAGAGAGTGGAGAGACAATAAGGAAGACACATTGTATCAGCTTTTGGCCTTCATACACATGTGCACCTACACATATAGGTACACTTACACATGAGAACATGTACACCCTCATACACATGCACACACACACACACACAGTTTCAAATGTTTGACACAGTATCTTTATGTATGTATGTCTCTCTGTATGTATTGTATGCATGTGTTCACATATGTGTGAGTGCACTTACCAGTATGTGTATGTAGAGGTCAGAGGTCAATATTAGGTATCTATCATTCATCAGCTAGGTTCTTGAGACAGTGTCTTTCACTGAACCCACTCTTTGCACTACACTTGTTGGCCAGCAAGCTCCATCTTGCTGGATGGTTCTGTCTATCTCCACCCTACCTCCTTGCTGGGGTTGCAGGAATGAAGCATGTTATAATTTTTAAAAGGTGCTGGGGGTCTGAACTCAGGTCCTTATCCTGTGCAGCAAGTATTTTACCCATGGAGCCCTTGACAAACTATCTTCTATCATGGATATTCCTTAATTTATTTAATCAATGCCTTTCTGATGACACTTGATATGTCTGCAATGGTTTCTCCTAACAAAGATTCCAAAGAGGCTTGTTTTCTTGTTGCCCAACATAAAAACAACATCAGAGAGGACATCATTTCTAGTCAACTTGTTAAAACTCTTTGTTTCTGTTAGAAAAACACCAATGAGTAGCAGTTGTGCCCATCTTGCCTGAAGCCACACAGCCACTTGTTACGACCTTCTTCTTGATCTATTGGCATTGTAATAGTAGGGACTAGAGGAGGGTGGGACATCAGAGCTTCCTGTCTCACAGAAGTACTTGCTGCTGCGTCCTATAGGATCTTGAAATCCCCTTTCTCATGTCAGGGTTCATACGCTGACTCCATCCATACAACCCATAGAGAGTGGTTGTTTCTGAACAATAGGTTATTATGAGATTATTCATGTATATTTGTATATCTGTGTTTCTATAATATACTTTATATGATTATATAGTTTATATGAATTCCATCATCAACAAATATGTGTATACTATACAATAAAAATATACGATTAGGAAAATTAGACAAGGGTACAGGGGGATTCAGAAGTTAAGAACAGCAGAGCTTTTGCAGAAGATTCGGGTTTGCTTCCCAGGACCTGCAGTGACGGATCATAACCACCCGCGATTAGGATTCTAGAATACCCAACATCCTTTCTTGGTCTCTGCATGTCCCTACACACATATTCACATTGTACAAGCTGCACTTAGACTCCAGGCTCATACACATACCCATATAACTCTAAACATTAACAAATTTTTAAAAGATTAAAGATATATCAAGAAATCAGAAAATCGGGCAAATATCAGGCATGAGCCCAGAATTTCAACTTAGCCAGGAGACTAAGATTTATTATTTTAGTTTTTTACAATATCTAATTTGTAACAATTTATATCATATATTTTATGTAATTAGTATCTAAGAAGTAAAAATAAATTTGTAATGACTAGTTTTCTTATAATCTATAAATTACTTGTGTAAAACAAACAATAACCTAACCAGAAACTTTTAACCTTAGTTTTTCAATTTTGTATATAAAAAGTGAGAATGAGAACCTAAACTCACAGAATTAGTGTGAAGATCATATGAAAGATGCACTCAAGAATCAAGATGGTTTGCAGTAAGAACACAATGGTAGTTCATGTAAGACATCAAGAAAGGACCATGAGCTTGACACCAACCAGCCATGGGATTGGATTCTTGCTTCTCTACTTATGGAAGTGATCTTAGGGACATTGTTTAGCCTCACACTATCCATATAATGAAGACAAGGCTAGTATTAAAATAGGGTGGAATGATCTAAATGATATATCTTAGCATTGGAGCATCCCCACCATAGGGAAAATGCACAGTAATTTTCAGGTGTCCACCCCGTTCCATTTTTCTTTCTGTTATCAAGAAACACATTGTTTGTCTGCATGAGAAAAAATGAGCTACTCAAGCCTTCTGCATTGTATTTTCCAATGAATTTGGCACACATCAAATCTTCTGTAATAGCTGTAATATCTCAAAGGTATTTCTATGTTTTCCAGTGTTGAAGCCATTTCCCATAGCACTCTGGTGTTTGTGCACATCTTTAAGCACTGAGCGTCTTTGGTGGTTGTTTCCGTCCACATTACCCAGTACACCACTCACTGAATAGGAGAGCATGCTAAATGAAAAATAGGGGAGAGATACCAACCCAGTTTCACAGATGGGAATTTGAGGTTTGGAGGTTATGCATGAACTTCTCAAGGTCAAAAAGTGAGAGTCAGCTATTGGCTTCATGTTCAGGTTTCCTAAGGGTTTCATCCCCCAAATCTGCTCCTGTGCATTCACGACAGGCTAGAATAATCAATGCAAGAATAACAGTGCAGAAAGAGAGTCTACACTGTAGTCTATTCTAAGAAGAATGACAGACCTAGATAAACACTGAGCAACAGATATGAAAGGAAGAGGAAAGGAAAGGACCCTGAAACCTGAAGACACATACAAATAAAGACCAGGGAAGGCTTTCCCGGGAGATAAACTGGTCTGGTGAGTAAATAAACCAGGGAGATTCAATGTAGAGTTTCAAATGGGTGAGAGGCTGACCCTACATGAGCAGCCCCTGAAATCTAGTTTTCAGAACAGACATTTCCATAAGTCAATGGGAATGACTCCTAACACAAATGCTGCAGCTATCACCATCTAGAAACCTCATATATGCCCAGCATTGCTCTAGAAATCCACTTGGATGACACAATCAATCCTTAGAACAGCCTTGCCCCTTTCTCCTTCTGTCTGTTTCTAGAATTCACATTCTTAAGTATGTGAAGTTCTCTCACTGTTGTTATCCATTTCTTTTGCTTCTTTGACTCGTTGTTCCTGCCCTACGATTGTTTTACATACCCAAATGTCCAGGTCCTTATGACACTCCAGTGATTAATCTTCCTTGACAATCCTTGACTGGGTTTAGGTTCACCATGGAAATGTTTCTTCAGGTGTGCCTAGGAAGGTGTTTCCAGAAAAAATTAGCTAGAGAAGAAAAAGACCTACCAGGAATATGGCTGGCAGCGTCAATGATGCCGGGACCCAATACCAAGGAAAGAGTGAGTGGAACACCAGCAGTCATCTCTCTCTCTGCTTCCTGGTCATGGCTGCATTGTGCCCAGTCTCCTGGAACTTCCATTGCTTGTCTCCTTCCCCACCATGATAGACTATAACCTTGACCTACAAGCACAAATAAGTGTTTCCTTCCTTAAGTTGCTTCTTATCAGGTATTTGTTCACAGCTATGAGATAGGTCTCTATTGCAGAAGAAATCGTCCTTTCAGCTCCATGAGGATTTGACTTCCTTGACTGTCCTCACTCTTTTTATGTGAAGCCAACCATCACTGAGATAGTATGACCATTAGACCTTTGCCTTTCCCAGTGACTTCTGTATTAACATAGACTATAGTAGGAGAAATGTTTAAGCTTTTTACTCAATGCTGGGTATCAAATCATGGGCTGTGTGCTTGTTAGGCTAATGCTTACTACTGAACCAGATCCTCAGCTTCCCTTAAGCTATTCTTTTAAGTGAGTAAATGAATCTCTAATGATATTACTGCGGGTAGAGATGCAAGATATTTTTGAAGGGCAAATGGATTTGCTAGACATTTGAAATTACATCCACACCCAGTTCTCCACTAATTCAGTCTCTCGGAAGACTGAGCCCTTCTAGGTCCTTTAATCAACCCTCCCTACCTTCTGTGTTAACATTCTATGACTATACATGGCCCACGGGCAGATGGGAACAATTTTCTTCACATACATAGACAGTGATTCTCTCCACTGTCAGTGACATTTCTTTTTCCCCGTGGGATCCCTAGGAAATGAGAAAGTTGAGCTGTCCCCAGGGTGTGTTGAATTAGGCCAGTTGCTTAGTTCTCTTTCCTACTGGGGAATGAGTGGGATAATTGAGAAGGAGATGGTTGCATGGTACTCAGTTTTTGAATATGTGTGTTACACACACACACACACACCAGGAACTATTGAAGGTCTTCCAGCAGCAGTGGCTGGATGATGATCTTTGAAGGAACAGATGAACTTGACATGGGACAGAGGAAGAGACTTCTGTTTCCCCATCCATGGCTGATCTTCCAGGAGCTCTATGAATAATTTAGAGAGCTTCCTTAGGACTCATTGCATTCTCCAGAGAAAATATCCTTGTTCTCACCCACTCTGGATTACTGGTTTCTGACCTGTTGCTTCTTCCTTAGACCATGCCTCCTGTCCTGTGCCCTGTATTCCATCAGCTCTTTGATTAGCCATACAGTGTTTGATTTTGATTTCACTTGTGAATATTAACACTTGAGTTCTGTGCTATATAAATCCTAATCAACCTATGTCTTCTGGCCATTGTAGTCTCCTGAGACTTACGTCTTGAAGACTCATATTGATGCTAGACAACTCTGGAGTGGCTACCAAATGCCTTGTTTTCTCTTGCAGCAAGTAAGAATTAGTCAAGTAATTAATCAAAAGCTATGACTAGGGTGCTGCTTAAGCCATTATTATACTTTTTTTAAATCAATTTTGTTTACTAGATAAATGAGAACCCAGAACTCATGACCTGGAAGTCGTCATGAGCAAGAAGATAAGGTGGCCTGAGCCTTCTCAACTGCTACCATATAGATGAGTCTTGTAAGACTCAAAATGAGAGAACATATAATAGCAATCAAAACAAAAAGGAAGACTTCTGGAACCCAATGCATGTCTCAGCTGAATGGAAGAAGCCCAGTGCGAAGCAATAGATTGTGAAAATATCTCATTAGAGATTGAAGACCAGAGCTGAGCTATTGGAAGGAACCTCTAACCACATATTATAGAGTATGTGCATCCTTGATAATAGATACATAGAGAGATGCTTGAAGGAGCCAATCATGTATAAAGTGATACAGAGTTGAAATATCCATAGGTTACAGACTTTCAATTCTCAGCATTAGAGATGAATTATACTAGATATTTGTGATAATTATCCCCAGTTATGAATGTATCAATTAGCTACGGCTGTATAACAAACCAACCTAATGTACAGGGGTTAAAACAACTGTACAAGTTTATAATTAACACTATTATTGTTCATGCTTCTGAGGCTTCCTGAGGTAGTGTGGGATTGACTTGATTAGGTCGCTCCGTTTGTCCTGTCTGGGTTTACTCTTATGTTTGTAGGTAGACAGGTGGGGACTCTTGGAGCTTAGGCTCTAGGCAGGGGTAGCTTTGTTGGTTAAGTTTCACCACATGCTGGGCGGTGGTGGTGCACACCTTTAGTCCCATCACTTGGGAGGCAGAGGCAGACAGAATTCTGAGTTTGAGGCCAGCCTGGTCTACAAAGTGAGTTCCAGAACAGCCAGGGCTATACAGAGAAACCCTGTCTGGAAAAAAAACCAAACCAAACCAACCAAACAAACAAAAAAGTTCCACCACACATGTTTCTTGCCCTCTGCTGAGACCAGCCAGTTTCTCCAGCATGTGCTTACAATTTTGGCAGAAGCTCAGAAGCTCAGCATAAACATATGCAGTCTCTTGAGGCCTCACCTGAGCATGCGTCCAATGCCTTACTATAGCAGACAAAGCACATCTCCTGGTTGAATCCAAGTCAAGAGATCAGCTATATCTGTTAACAGGGTGGGGAGGCACTGTAAAATATGAAGCAAGTATGATATTCATTAAGTATTTAATAAACACGAGCTAATAAGAGTTACCTTTTATGAATCCCATGAACTGAAATACAGAAATCATAAAATACTGCTAAATATAGAAGCCACAGCAACTAGTAATGGTGATTGCTGTTATGACTAAGATGAGAGATGCCAGTAATTCTATTCAGTTTGTTTTTAATGAAAATAAGATCTCTTTTATAACACTACCTAAAAGATGCATGGCAAAGACAAAATACAAGAAGGGAAAAAAAAAAAACCTAAGTGATAACCCATGATACACATGAACCAGGTATTGATCCTGAGGCTAAGATGTGGGATGCATGGTAACTAGCCATCATCCCTTCTTCTATAGACAGTGCAAGATGTTTCTGTTGGTCATTAGACTAACATCACATTTTTTAATAATAAAGATATTTATTTATTTATTTATGAGAAATTTTTAATTTACATTTCAAATGCTATCCCAAAAGTTCCCTATACCCTCCCCCAGCCCCTGCTCCCCTACCCACTAGCTCCCACTTCTTGGCCCTGGCATTCCCCTGTACTGGGGCATATATACTTTGCAAGACCAAGGGGCCTCTCTTCCCATTGATGGCCTAATAGGCCATCTTCTGCTACATATGCAGCTAGAGACACGAGCTCTGGGGGTACTGGTTAGTTCATATTCTAACATCACATTTAAGTGACAAATAGATTCCAACTCAGGTCCAAATGGTTCTAAATGTAAGCTCTTTTGGTGTTAGAAATAGTGTTCAACCAAGCCCTTCACTTCAGCTCATTTTTATACACAGCATGCATGCAAACACATACAGTGTGCTTGATAAGAAGTTTAAATATTCAGCAAATAAAATAGAAATTAAAACAACTCTAATTTCATTACATATTCTTCCTATTTTCATTTTCCAACAATTTTCATGAGTCATATATATGTATATGTACATATACATGTATATATAGATGTGTGTGTATGTGTATATGTATAGTATATTACCAGCAGCAGCAGCAGCAACAACAACATATAACCATTTTGAGCCTTTATTAATTTCCCTTATAAGTTCTGGAGATTTTTGTTTGGTTTGATTTTGTAGTGTGGAGAGATCAAACTTGGTGCCTTTGGAATCTGAGAAAGTGCTCTACTACTGAATTATGGCACCAGTACACCTTTATAATAGTCTAGAAAGTTCACAACCCTGTGTTGGTTTTTTTCCTCTCATTTTCATGCACACATACTGGTAGTGCTTGACACCCACACAGGTCTCCTTACCAGACAAGTCACTCACAGCATGAAAATATGCTGTTAAATAAGAAAATTCCCAATACCTCAGCATTGCATTCATCACTCAGCTATCAAGTTGCCCTTTGGAGACCTTTTCAGATAGTTCAAATCATTTTGCTCTCGTCAATCCCGTGAAATGGGGTACTATTAGAGTGAAGCTCTGGTCTGAATGTGAGATGTCCTTTATAGGCTCCCGGGTTAAAACATTTGGTCCCAGCTGGTGGCACCATTGGAGAAAAGTTGTGGAGCCATTGGCTGAAGAAAGTGAATCCCCGGGGACAGACTGTGAGACTTATGGCCTAGTCACACTTCCTGTTCACTCTGCTTTCTGAGAGCAGATGCAGTGTGACCAGCCAGACGTCTGCAGATGCTACCGTGCCTTCTCAGCCTGCTGCTGCCATGTCTTCCCCACTACTGTGGCTGCATCTTTCTGAACTATAAACCACTGAGTGGCTTTAGTTGGGATATTTTATCACAGCAAGAAGGAAAGAAGCCAAGACATGTGACTTAAAGAGCAGACCACCTTAATGTAAGTTGGGGCTCCACAGAATGTATTCATGTTGGCAAATTTGCATCTCCTTTATGCAAAGTCAAATGATGGAAGCTCTCATGGGTTGCCCCAGTATAACTGTCAGAAAGGAGCTCTGCAAATGCTCAAAGACTCAGTAGACATTTGAGAAGCAGTAGGATGTGCATGGGTAAAGATGGAGCAGAGACTGAGGGAATTGGCAACCAACAGCCGCCCAACTTGAGACCTGCCCTCATGTGAGAGAGGTAACCCCTGACACGATGAATGATACTCTACTATGCTCGCAGACAGGAACCTAGCATAACTGTCTCTCTTGAGAGGGTTTATCCAGCAGCAGATGGAAACAGACACAGAGACACATAGCCAAACATCAGATAGAGCTTAGGGAGTCTTGTGGAAGAGCAGAGGATAGAAATGGGCAAGCTGGTGGAATCCAGGACACTACATGAAGACCTACAGCGTCGATTAGTCTGGGCCCATGGGGGATCACAGAGACAGAACCACTGAGGAACATTCAGGGCCTGGACCTAGGCACCCTACACATTTGGAGCAGCTTGTAGTTTGATCTTCATGTGGGTCCCCTCACAATTGGAGCAGGGCTGTCTCTGACTCTGTCAGCTGCCACTGGATCCCCTACCCATAACTGTACAGCCTGGTTGGGCCTCAGTCGGAGAGGATGTGCTTTAAGCCTCCTGTGACTTGATATCTCAGGGCAGGTGGCACCCAAAGGTGCTTCCTCTACTCTGAGGAGAAGAGGAGGGAGTGATGAGGGCAGGGATTTGTAAGCATAGGCCTAGGAGGAGAGGAAGAGGCCTGAGATTAAATTAATTAGGGAAAACAACAGAAGCAGCAACAACAACAACAACAAACGACCAAAACACAAAAAATACGAAAGAGAAGCAGTACGATGAGGGATCTTAGTCCAACCTTAGCAAGTCAAGAAAATATAAGGAATTTCTGGACAATCTGTGAGTTGTCCCTAACTGTGCCTAAAACCACCTGTCAGTTATAGTATGCTTTCTTCCTCTTCTCTCCACTGACCTTGTGTCAATCTCAAGGTTAGGACAGACTTGGTGTCATGAGTGAAGACAGAATTATCTATGCACTGATGCTTGTGAAAAAGGTAGTTATGGAGGCGAGGACGCTGAAGCAAAAGCCAAGAGATGTAGGTTTTGGTCCTGGTGAAAGCAACCAACCAACAGGGAAGCCTGGAGCATGTTCATCCCCACTGCTCAGCCCTTTTCTTGAGCAGTCAAGTTTTGGAGTCAAGTTTTGGAATCAGAAGTTAACACTTCAATGCAGGTTCTAGTCCATAGCAACAGCAGTGTATCTAGGTACATGACTAAAGCTATCTGAGCCTGTGTTATTCCATTTCTTGTGTGTGTGTGTGTGTGTGTGTGTGTGTATGTGGGGGGGGGATGGAGTACAGCTACACATGCACAAGGGTCTCTGACTAATAATCCCCAGGGGTCCTTCTATCTTTGCCTCCTTCCATACCTCACAGATTTCTTGACTACTTTATAAGAGATAATGATACCCATTTGCCTTCCCTAGAAGGCTGAGCTGTGAGCAGCCTTGGTATTCATGAACTCTTTTCCCATTTTGAGTCTAACCAATGTCCTGCAATTTCAAACAGTGGATTATTGGTGCTTTGAATACTTTTTTTTTCCCTATGAAGCATGTACTTCTGACAAGTCACTAATGTTAACACCACTATACAGCCCTTTCAAAGATTTCCTATCATAACCCACGCTATTAACCTGGCGAATCAATGGCACGCTTGTAGAAGACTTTGTTCACAGACAGCATCTCAAAGCGACAGGGAGACAAGTACTGGAATCCATTTTAGCCCTTCCACCATGCTATGGGTTCTTTATACACTTACACATCAGAAAGTTGCCCATGATCACAGCAGATTCCACAGTTGTCAAACTAAAACCTTGCTGAGCAATGATGTTTTGGCCAGTCTTTACAAATTGTAACTTATCTCCAAAACAAGTGTAAATATCACATTAAGAAGATAGTGCTTAATGGTGTTCCCTCTTAGTTATTAATTTCCCTGCAAACATTAGAGAAAAGAACTATTCTTTTCCTTTTTAATTAAAAAAAGTCCAATAGCTTTAGTTCTAGAATGTATTTGCGTTGCCTGATTTTGGACATTTCTGTCAATTCTGAGTCCCAGGGATCTGGGGAACTGTGGCCAAGAGGAGCCAAAGCCATGGGCAATACATCTGCCTGATTGGCAGGTACATTAAGCAATTGCCTTTAAAATTATGTGGCTTCCTTTGGGTTAACCAGTCCTGGAAGATATTGATTCATGGTCTTCGAAACCTGACAGACTGTAGATAATGTTTATCCAGAGATTTTATATATGTTGTCTCATTTGGATCTTTTTAATCTACAAAGCCATGATAATAAGAAAGAGATGGGTGTTTAATTCTTTTGACCGTTTACCTATCAATGTACAATCCTATGGTTAATCCAGTAAGAATTAAGAATGATAACCCTTGGATATCTCATGGCAGGTACCATGCTGAGAGCTTTACTGTCATTATCTCATAGTCATCTCCCAACACAAAGGCTGTTACTATTCTCCTTCAGAGATGAAGACTCTAAGCTATCCAGTCAAAAATTTTAAAAGGAATGCTCA
Organism: Mus pahari; assembly: GCF_900095145.1. Lineage (NCBI taxonomy): Eukaryota > Metazoa > Chordata > Mammalia > Rodentia > Muridae > Mus > Mus pahari. The sequence goes on along the minus strand of NC_034599.1, from coordinate 63,427,277 downwards.
TAAAGACAGGTTTTGTTGTTGTTGTTGTTGTTGTTGTTGTGTTTGTTTGTTTGTTTTTGTTTCTTTTGGAATAAAAGTATTATATTCAAGGAAAACCCTAATATATCTAGATAGGAAATTCTAGAGGTCAAACTGAGTTTTGAATGTCCATTCAATTATATCTAAGTCTTGATGATTCTCATCTTGAGGATAGGCTGAAATTCACTTTCTGGGAGAAGGAACAATAGATGTGGGTAGCGAGGTTGTGGGCAGATGTTATGAAATCAGAGCTGCCTAGGCTCATAGCCTCTTCTGTGGGGCTTCGCTTAGGAAAAAAAAATGCATCATGATTCCTCCCATATCATAAAAAGAGATCTTTAAAGTGACATTGAATAAGAAGCACATGGGGTCAAGCCGGATGAAATGGTCTATTCCCAACCAATTTGTAACCTACAAAAGTGGCAGCTGTATAGGCTCACCTATCAAAAATAAATACAGTTCAGACAGCTTTGAGCACTTCTAGGAGTCCCATTTTCTCATAAAATCTCAATAAATCATAGCAAGCCTATCGTGTAAACAGACATAAACAGACAAGGAAGGCCAAAGACGATAGGCAACTACTCTATGGCTCTGAGCACTTCTAGGAAGCCCATTCTCTCATAAAATCCCAATAAATCAAAGCAAGCCTATCCTGTAAAGAAGAAGGACAAACATTATAGGCAACAACTCTAGAACTCTGGAGACTGAAAAGCAGGGGCTCTGTTGAAACTGAGCAGGTGAGAGCAGCCAACTGAATGCACATGGGGCAGATTTCTCCTTCCTTGTTTCCTTCTCTAGATAACTTCTCATCCCATAGCATCACGAGTAGAGAAGGATGTTCTCTATACATAAAAAATGTCTGGACGTGGTTTGGGCAGACACAATTAATTATATACCCAGAGTAGATAATGATCAACTATCTTCTAGGGTTTATCTTAGAGATGTCTCATGGCAAGACCTATGCTCTCCAGACAAGATATGAGAAGACTCAGCCTATGAATTCATGTAGACTGCAGGCAGAAAATATCAAAATCCTACCACAAGCAGATCAGGCAAATGGCTTACATGGAACTTTCTACAGTGTAAAACCCATCACTGATCTTCACAATCATGAACACAGGCAGGATTACCTAACATCTGAGGAAATCTCTAATAGACAATAGCGCCAAAAAGTGAATTACTCAGAGAAAATAGAGCAATACATATATAATCAGCCATCCGTACCATCATTAGAATGGGCACTAGTGGGAAGAAAGAGGGGAAAAAGAAGATAAGGAAAGTGGATATGATCAAAACACATGATAAAACTTTAACATAAAGGACACTATGGTATCCACCATTTCATACAATCAATTGAAATTAATAAAAATATTTCATACAACCCCCAATGAAACTGAGGGAGAAAGCTATGAAAGAGCAATAGGTAGGAAAGTGCAGCTCCCATATGCACCACTTATGGATATTAAATATGTAATAGCAAGGGGGAAACATCAATAAAGATGTTTTAATAAAGACCAAAGTTAGAGAATCAACTTCTACATTTCAAAATTCATCAAATAATTATAAAGAGAAGAGAATAAATCCAGGACATGGAATAATCAATGAAATAATCCGAGAAAATCTTCCTTTCTAAGGAACTCTGCTTCTTGATTGGCAGGACCTGATGGGGACACAGTGAGGAATGGGTTCCCATCTATCACCTACGGGCTTCACTATCATGAAACTTCAGAGCACTTCACTCCAAGAAAAGATCTCATGAACTTGGATCTTTCTCCAGGGGAAAATGAACAGGTATACATAAAGAAGAATAACTTTATTTTTAAATTTTATTTATTTATTTATTTGTTTGTTCGTTTGTTTTTTATATTTATAAGGCATGTACCTGATAAACAGGTATACATAAAGAAGAATAACTTTATTTTTAAATTTTATTTATTTATTTATTTATTTATTTATTTATTTATTTATTTATATGTATAAGGCATGTACCTGAGAATATGGAGCCCAGAAGAGGACAGACAGGAGCCCCTAGAGCCATCCAAGATAGGTTCTAGAAACCAACTCAGATCCTTAGTAAAACCAGTATGTGCTTTTAAGTGCCACAAGTCAATCAATTTCCAAAATACAGAAGGCAAGGAAGAATAAAATAAAAATAGAACTATGAAGTCAGAAATAATATCCTTATGAAGAATATTGTGGTATCAGCTGAGTATTGATTTACTAAAAAATGATGGGGCCAGAAAGAAGGAGCTAAAACCTCATCTATCATAATGGGAAGTCAGAGAACTTACTTAATATTCATTAATCCAAAGAATGCCACACATGCATGCTATTTAGAAAGATGTCTGCTTAAATGCCAGAAGAAACCTGTGAACCCACCCCGGGCAAGAGAAGACTAGACAGAGTGTGGGGCAGGGAGCTGTTTGGATGTCATGATGAGTCTTACAAAAAGATTTGACTTTGCAACTATGTGCCCCATTATTACGATTAAACAAATATTCACCACCAAGTTCCAAGTGCAACATGCAAGATGGTACAGTCCCTTTGAAAACAAATGCCCTATCCCTGTTTTGAGAGACCTTCACATCCCCCCCCCCACACATACACCTCTAGAATGTACAGAATTAGCAGAGAAGTACATTAAGGTGCCGTTCCAAAGTTTCAAGATGTGTCATCTATCCAAATTCATATCTAGAAGTTCAACACTTGGCACTTAAGAGACTCATTGAACAAGGAGGGTCAGTCAATTCATTACTGTGTGTTAACCAGGCCTGTAAACTCATGAAGCAGAGCGCAGCATTGCTGAAATTACTACTAGATAACCCGAAGACAAATAAAAACATTAAATATTCATTTCTTTCTCTTGAGCACCAAGGGATCATGGCTTTCTGATCTTGGAGTCTCTGGGACTTGGTTGACAAATCATTTCATGTCCTCTGGGCAGATCTTGGAACATTTTTCTTTCTACTTCCAAGGAGAGAAGTCATCTGGCAAGAAGCTTGCCTTGCATATGTTTTATTTCTCTTCACATAGGTCGATGTCCCTCTACGGGCCCCTGTTCTGGTACGACATTGGGTGGGTGAAGTGTGACATAATTCTTACTTTTGCATCTGGTCATTTAGTAGTTTGCATCCCGACAGGTCATTTTCTGCTGGTCAGTCTGTAAGAGGTTGCTACTGAGAGAGTGTCTCAGGATAAATCCTTGCTACTGTACCTGCCTTCACTGTATCCATCCCTCCCTTGTTTACCATTGGTCCTGCTGGTAGGGGGTGTCTTTCGGTAACTTCTTATAATTCTCCCTCTTTAATTACATCTCTGGGTCCTCTTGTGTGCTGTATGAAATGTTGGCATAATTTTACTGGATTTTGGTTGTATGTTCGTGAACTTCTACAATTTTGTGTTTTTTTATGTTTATTTATTTTGGGGGTGTTGAGGTCATGTCATAGTGCAATCGTGAATGTCAAAAGACAGCTTGTAAGAGTCAATTCTCACCTTCCACTATGTGGATTCCAAGGTTTTAATTCACATCATCAGGCTTGGCAGCAAGCATTTTGACCCGCTGAGCCATCTTGCTCGACCTGAAATTCTTCCACTGAGGTCTTTCTCTGTTATTACAGGTACAAGTTCAGTATTGTCTTCTGCAGGCTGCAAGCTTTCATTTGCAGTTAGCTTTAAGATGATCTCTTCCACCTGTATAGAGACTATGCAGTTGTTGGTGTTTTCTTTTGTCTTCCCCATTGGCTTCTTGTTCCTCTCTGGACTATATATAATATGAGTTCCTGCTGAAGACTTGTTTCACCTTTCTCCCAATTTATACATTCGTTTGGAGGCCTACACTCTGCATTTTGATGGACATACTTCTACAATACAAGTGTCTTCCTTTGGGTTATTTGTGGGAGATCTAGTCTCTTAACACTTGCTCTCAGTTTAGAATCCTAAGACAAATCTAGAACCCCAGAGAAGTCAAGGATGAAGAGAGCACCCATCATCCTTAGAAGCTAAGACAGACCAGGAAGAGCTGAGGGACACTGGAGATCCCATCTACATCCCTGGCTGCCCAAAGTCATGATGATGCTTTTCATTCAAACCAGGAAATGTCCTCCAAACCTATTTGGAGAATACTCCTGCGGTGGTCTGAATAGGTATTGCTTCCAAAGACTTATGTGCTTGAATTCTTGGCCCATAGGGAGTGGCATTGACAGGAGGCGGGGCCTTGTTATAATAGGTGTGCCCTTGGAGGAAGAAGTGCATCACTGTGAGGGTAGGCTTTCAGGTCTCCTATGGTCAAGCTACATCCAGTGTGGAGCACAGTCTCCTGCTGCCCATGGACCAAGAGGTAGAAGTCTCAGCATTTCCAGCTCCATGTCTGTCTGCATGCTGTCATGATTCCTGCCATGATAACTGACTGAACCTCTGAAACTGTAAGCCATCCCCAATTAAATGTTTGCCTTTATAAGAGTTGCTGTGGTCATGGTGTCTATTTACAGCAATGAAGCCAAAACTAAGAAAACTCCCTTCTTAGAAATCTGCTGTTTGTAAAACTAAAATAAAGACTAAAATAACAACAGACTCTCAGAAGTCCTGTTTCAGCCACTGTGGACAGAGCACATGCCTTTAATAAAGCAAAGCCAAGTTTCTTCTCTTAACCAGTTTACATATTCAAGGAAGATTTACATATGTTGCCTGTGGCATTTATTCTCATAGCCATTAAACATTTATTAAGTATCTATTAAGGCCCAGGTACTATATATGGGCCTATCCTTTCAGATTATAATTCAGCAACACATATTTGGAATCGTTACTATTTCCATATATTTTGTACCAGTAATATGACCCTTGGGAATTTTTCCTAAGGTAATAATTCATATGGAAAAAGTAATATGCAAAATATATTTATAGCAGTTTAGTTTCTAATAACTGGAAGAGCTAACTGCCCAGTGGTGGGGGAATTAAGACAGCCATGGTGTGCTCATTTCATGAATGCAGATGAGACAAAATACAGAAAATGGGAAAGAATATATGAAACGTTAGGGGCGAGACTGAGGGCGAGCTCTATGAAAATATGACGGCGCGTGTGTAAAAACACATATGTAACAGAGGTGTCAGAAGACAGTGAACAATGTGAACAGTGTTGGGTTGGACAGAGAGACTATGCCCCTATTTTCTTTCTCTGGATGCAATGGTCCCCTTAATACCTACTGCCCTGGTTTCATCTCAACTGCAGTGAAAAAAATACCTGATAAAGAGCAACGTAGGGGAAATAGGGCTTATTTCGCCCTCAATCCCAAGTTACAGTCCATGACCTGCTCATATGAAAGCCAAGGTTAAGAACAGAGAGGAATGAATTCATTCATGCTTAAGGATCAGCCAGCTTTCTCCACTCCTGTACAGTCTAGCACCTAAGCCCATGGAATGGTGACAGTCATGTTTAGGCTAGATCTTTCTACAATTCATGGCACCCTTCTTAGCAATGATTTTGTTAAATATGAAAGAATTTGGTCTTAAGATTTCCAAAAAATAGATACTATCAGAAAATAGTGACAATCTCAGGGTCTGGAGAGATGATGGTTCAGTCATTAGAAGAGCTTACTGCCCTTGCAGCAGACCTGTGTTTGGTTTCTAGCAACAAAGGCAGGTGGTTCACAATTGTCTGTAACTAGCTTCAGGGGATCCAATACCATTCTTCTGGCTTCTGCTAGCACCTGAATGCACACATAGGCACACACATGTACATAACTTTAAAAGTAGTGGGTAGCCTGTTTCATTCAATAGTCGGGGCCACAGTCTCCATTGCTGCATTGATAGTCTTTCTAAAGTCAAGTCTCACTAGCTTCTGTAACTGTCGCTATTCTGTGACGCTTTCCTCATCTGGTGTTGTCAGGATCTTAAACTGCATGGAGGTCATTGGAGGTGACAGAAAGTTTGGATCAGACTGGATTAAAAACCTCCTGAGTTTTCAGCTCAATAAGCCACTCAGTATTTCTGAACCTCACCTCTCTCTCCTGGAAAACAGGGTTGATCTCACAGGTCCACAAGGACACTTCCAAAAGTCCCAGGAGTCTACCTGCTCCTGGAGGGAGGCCCAGGGAATGTGAAATTCAGGTCTCAAACTTCAAAAGCCTTCTGGGGGGCCCATGTGAGCTGCTAGGCAATGGGGGGAGGCAGACAGGAGAGGCGGTTTCGTCAGATACTGCATCTAGTTTAGCTGGTATCAAACCCAGCCCACTGAAGAGTGTCACCTGGGATGGCAGTGGCTGAGGTCCTTACAGCAGGTCTCCGTTATGGCCACTGGTGGCTTATTTTGTCATAAAGGCAATATGTGTTTATGAAACGCAGAATGGAGTGAAAAATTGAAACCAGCTCCTACCCACCAATACCGCCTTGTGGAGAAGGGGCTGCTAACAGTTGGCGTCTCTCCTCCAGTTTTCCCAGCACAGAGGCTTTGGCAGGTTTTAAAGCCCAACTGTAATTACACTGCACATAAAATTTTGCATCCTGAATTTTTCATTTAAATGTAGCAAATAAGCTGTTTTCATGCCATTTTCTAGTGTTCAGGGCCATTATTTTTAATGGCTGCACAACATACTTGTTTGGAAACCATACAGGCAGTATGCATGTGTGCACACTTCCCTTGTTTATTTTATTTTTAATATAAAACATATTTGAGGTTATAATATAATTATACCATTTCTCCATCCCCTCCCTGCAACTGTCCCATTCACATCTCCCCCTCTTCTTCAAATTTGTGGCTTCAGTTTTCACTTATTGATATTGTGCACATTGCCAAGGAGCCCCTTGTATAGTTTTCCTGTCCTAGAAAGACCTCTGAGCTTTCTGGGTAGCTAAGAGTAGTCTAGAGTCCAAAACTTCCTGGAAAGAGGGGAGAAAGAAGGAAGTAAATAAGTAAAAGAAATAAGTGGGAAGAGAAGGGAAGACCAACACAAGAGCTGGGGGATCCACAGAGGTAGGGTAGGGAGGTACAAGGGAAAGGGTAAAAGAGGAAGAGGAAAAAAGATGAAGTAGCAGAAAAAGGTAAGAGAATAGGAAGAGGGGAGGAAGAGGGAAGAAGGTAGTGATGAAGAGACAAAGGGTACAGGCCTCAGATAAAATATGGTCCCTAGCAGCAGAAATAGAAGCTTTCCAAGGAAGATGGGTCCCTGAAGTTCTTGTCTCATGGGCTGCTTGCAAATATTCATGATCCATGCATTGGTTTTCTTTATCATTCATATTTAATATTATGAACATTGGGATTTTCAATATTTATTATTGTGATCACAGTTATGATATCCTTTCTTTTAAATTCTCTCTGACTCTCTCTCTCTCTCTCTCTCTCTCTCTCTCTCTCTCTCTCTCTCTCTGTGTGTGTGTGTGTGTGTGTGTGTGTGTGTGTGATTAATTCAAGTGCCAGTAGACATCACAAGAGGCCCTGGAGCTGGATGTGCATGCTGGGAACCACAAGAGCAGGAAGGCCTCTTAACCACTGAGCCATCTCTCCATCCTCGCTCTTTCTAGAGACTCCTCATTGCTCCACCAAACAGATAAAGCCTTTGAAGATTCCTTGGGTTTCTTAAGATAGTGTCCAATACAAGAGACCTCCTGAGTCCTTCCTCCAGGGATTCCATTTTCTTCCTATTTCATTTGCTGTCCTTGGCTGGGATCAACTGTCTCTTTCCAGTATTGTGCTTCGGCGGCCATAATCAAATTTCGAGTTATGTGGTCCATTAGACACATGCTGGCATTTTTACAGATCTTGATGGGGAGTTGGGCCCCTGTTTCCTCCTGTTTGGGGTGGGGGAAAGCATGGTTTTTGGAAGGTCTGAAAGCCTCTCTTCCAGCTGCCAGTTGATCGGCACTGCTGAGATGAGGGCCTTGAGCTTGGCTCTCCCCCAATCTGCCCTGGGGACCATCTGTATTTTGTGAGCCTGGGACCTGCCATTGCCCACAGGACGACTGTGAACATCAGAGGCCCTGGCAGCTAGTAAAGGCTGGAGCTGGATGTGAACAGCTTGCCTGAAAGCCGGCTCATTCCATGGTTGCATGAAGCCAAGAGCTGTACCAGAGAGCCTTGGCAGGAAGGCCCTCCCAATCAATGGGGTTACAAAGCCCTCTCCCTGTAGGCAGGCTCCCTCTTCTCACTTCACATGGATGGGACAGGATGTTTTTGTTTCCCATGCAGGAGGCTTAGAGAATCTGGGAAGTGAAATCTCTATTCTCAGTGAGACTCCCTGTGACTGGAGTTAGCAAGAGGCTTTTTAGACTCAGCAGCCTCACCCATAAGGTAGGGATGAGGGCTCCAGCTTACCTTGAAGATTTGCTTGGAGCAAGTAGGGGTTAAAGCAGAGTACATATGTAGCATCCTTCCTGGTTGCTGTGGGGCATGCAGTATTGGCAGAAGGGACATTGCTTAGGAACCAGGAGCTGCAGGTTCACTCGCATAACACCTGTGTGCTACCACCGGCTTCCAATGCCTGCTTCCGCCTTCTCTAAAGAGACCTAACAAAGCCTGCCCGGACAGATGCTTTGCAAGAACCAGATCATGGAAAGGCTTTAAGGAAGATATTCCGATGCACAGGGAAGCCCTGCTGGGTCACCAGTATCAGAGAGAGGCTCGTAGGGGTGCTATAGACGGGGTATTTGGATCCTGGACACTTTGTATTATTCATGGAATACCGTGAATGAGGAGGGGGCCTCTAAGATTCATTAGGGTGGATGAGAACATGAGTTGAGTTCTCAAGATGCCAATGGTACCTACCCTATAAGAAGAGACACCAAGGAACTTGCTTGCTTTCTTCTCCTTCCTCTGTGAGGATACAGGGAGACTGTAGCCATCTACAAGCTCTAGCTTGTGGCGGTGCGGGTCATCAGAATTCAATCATATTGATGCCTTGATCTTGGGCTTGCAGCCTTCAAACTGTGGGAATATATCTTTGCCTAGAGTATTTTACTTATGGTAGCCTAAGTGATCTAAGAAACTCAGGGTTAGGCCCAGGTAAAATTCTTGCTGTGTTCTGGAGGGTGGCTTGGTCCTGTACTCCCCATGAGCAACAATTACCCAAGGTCCAGGCCTTGCCATGGAGGTGATACACTTATTTCTATGTAAAAGTTAAAATGATGCTCTAAATTCAGCAATCACACTGAAACATTAAAACCAATAACCTAAGGGCTCGAGAGACGGCTCGGCAGATAAGAACATGAACTTGCTCCTGCAGAGGACCTGAGTTCAATTCCCAGTAGCCACACAAAGCAGCTCACAATGGCCTGTGACTCCAGCTCTAGGGTGTCTGGTACCTGCTTCTGTTCCCCAAGGGTCCCTGCATTCACACATAGAAACATTCATACAAGCCACACACACATACTCATAAATAAATAATAAAACATTAAAAAAACTATAATGCAAAATAAAACCAGAAATCCAATAAAATATCAGAATTTTAAATAAAGATGTGATCTGTCAAAGTTGTATCAGCCACACTAGTGACCAAGGGGGTAAAGTTAATAATAACTATCCCATTATCAAGAAAAATGCTATGTTTTGTCCCACGTGAATTTTGTCTTTTTAGATATTACATTAAAATGCTGTGTATGTTGGTCACCACATTTGGAGTCATCTGAAGTGTACCTGAGACAAGATGTTCCTCGCTCAGCCCTCGCCACCACCCACATGGCTGCATTCCATGGAGCCCTCCTAGCCCCAAATCCTGTGACTGCCTCCCCGTTCACTATGAAGATGCACTGTTTACTGCCTCATTTCTCTGTGCTCTGGTCTGCTCGTCTGTATTGAATATTAATTATTAACAAGGATTGTTTCCCCCTTATGGAGTTGAAATTGAAAAGAAGAAAAAAAAGTGACTGAGAAAAATCACAAGCCAAAAGATTGACTCTCTCTTGTGGGAGAACACTAATTTTTTTTTTCATTCAGTAAATACTTAATAAATGTGCAATAGTTTGTGTGTCAGCTGGATACTGAGAACCAGCAGATGAAAAGCCACTGGTCTTGTTCTGTAGAGCTCATAGCCCGCTGAGGATGCTGGGTAATGATGATACACAAAGAAGGGTGCTCCATAGGCATGCAGGTGAGAGTGGGAGGAAGCCCTTAGTCCTTCCCTTGGGGTAGTCTGTAGGTGAAGGGCTGCTTTGGCTCTTGACAACACTCGAAGCTTTTCTTCTGAGCTGTCTTCCTACAGGCTCACTGTAGAGGAAGCAGGGACTGTCTATCCCTACAAGCGAGGCTGGCTTCTTTTTAATTCTTGTCCGTGTCTGTGTCTGTGTCTGTGATGAGTCTACTTGGGACACTCCCAGAGAAGAAGGCTTCAGAAGGCCTGCTATGAAACTTCCTACCACTGTGTGCCCTGTGCTCTGGAGCTCCAGTTCCAGGAGACTGAGGGAAAGAGAAGAAAAGACAAAGAAAAGAAAAATTAGCATTTTTCACTAAAATAATATTATGTCTTAAAATAGTCTCCTTTTTATGAGAAAGAGTCAATCAATTTAGGGTTCAAACTCCTCAGTTTCTCTCCTTTCAAGGTGGTTCCCACATCCGGGTGGGGCTAGCTAAGCCTGGTGTGGGAGTTAGCCAGGCCTCCCATGAGAAGTCACATGTCACTGGGTTCCCCCTGTCTGTGTCCACTCAGCTATGTCTGAGTCTATCTGGTCTGGGTGGGCAGATGGACTCTCCTCTGAGTGCCTCAGTCCTTCTCCAGTGGCCAGTCCCTGTTCTCCCTCCTGTCCAGAAATCTCTTCAGAGGGTTCTTTAACTTGGGTTTCAAGAAACAACCCCACCACCAGCTAGCTTTATGGTGGGACTTACTCTTTAGGATAAACAAAGGTCAGATATGAAGGGATTTGGGCTTTCTCTAGATGTGATGGTGTGGGGCCATGAACTGTGAGACGAAGCTTGGTAAAGTCAAGCTAAAGGCTTGAAGCCCCAGAAGGTAGCTTTGCCTGCTCCCAGCACCAGGCCCCTGTAAAGTAGTTCCAGACCCACCCCCACCTCAGCCCCACTCCCACCCCCAGAGAGATTTGTTGCCATCAAAGCCCTTCCACATGTAGATGAGGCCTCCTTAACATCTCAGACCAACGCAATAGGAAAAGAGAAGTGACCCGGTAGGTTCAAAACAGAGATCTCTATGCTAATGAGGAACCTAGAGGCCTGGAGGGCTTTACCAATAAGCTTCCCTTCCCGGACATTCCTCCCTGCAAAGGTTATATAATCTCAGGCCCACCCGGAGAAGTGGGGTATGGTCTTATGTATCCACTTTCCACCATGACAGTAAACTTTTGAGAACCATGGACCATCTCTTCATTGAGATCCACCATGGGGAACCAGGGAGAAGGCCTTCACTCCAATCTCCCATAGAAGGCCTCTCTGCACTCCCAGCCACAACCACCTCCAAGCCTGCCGCCATCAAGCCAAGGTCTATCACCACTGGGACCAGCTGGAGCTCCCCCGTTCCCCGCTGCACCAGGTCCCTGACTCCATTTTCTGCTCTTCCAAGACTCCCAGTGGTGCCTGGATATCCAAGAGCCTGAGAACCCCACGATCCCAGCCTTGTCACAGGCCCAGGGTCTCCCGAACTAGCTCTGGCTTTCCCACGCCTCAGACAGAGCTTTCTGGTCCCTGGAGTGGTGCCTCAGCCTTTCCCTATGGCCCAGCACCTGCCCCAGCAGCTGGCAGCTGAGTAGGATAAGGACAGTCAAACTCCCCTCCTCCCATCTCCACAAGCAGTGGTGCCTTGTGGTGGAGCTGATGTGGGCCTACAACCCTACATGGGAGTCCTTATAAGTTAAGTAGGTTAGGATGGTGTAGGCCTCATCATGAAAGGATCATGCTATTTGCTCCATGGGGATGTATTTAGGGTGTTGGAACTACATAGAACATAGTGAAGACAGGAAGCTAAGCCCAGCCTGGGCCAAATATGATGACTAGCTAAACTTGGGTGATTTATGCATAGGGATTAGAGGTCTGTATTGGAGTGTGGTCCTGTGGGACCTGCAGACTTGCTGATAATGGGTGTGGGAGGAATCAAGGTGAGGTGGAAGAAAAGAGAGGGCAGAATGGGGAAGGTCATGCTACTACTGAGATGAGGGGACATAGGTTATGAAAAGCTTTAGGTTGAGATGGGACCCAGAGTTCTGTTTGAATGCATTAAGTTTGGATGGTCCTGAGAGCTCTCAGGAGAGGTGATGAGCGGGCCTTCAGCAGTGTGAGTTCAGAAAAGGGTTGTGTGTGTCACTGGCACAAGGCCAACACTTACACCCATGAGAACGAAGGCAGAAGTGGGACCCGGGACAGTTAGCTATAGGATGAAGAAAGTCTAATAAAGAGTCCTGTGTTTAGAGTTTGAGCAGACAGAGTGGTGAAGGGCAGCAGGAAGACCGTATACTAGGAATCAAGACTAGAATGGACTCAAGATGGGTACGTTCTGAAGGTACCCAAGGAAGGTTGCTCTGGGACGTACTCTCTGCTTTCTCTGGCACACAAGAACTTCTTCATCACCTTCTCTGACATAGTTCCTCTCAGTGGTCCCATCACCTCCAATTACAGGATTACTGTTCCCCATCTTACTATGTGAGTCATCCTCCTTCATCCTTGAATTTCTTTCAGAGGTGGTCCAGAGTCTGGCCAAGTCAGTGCAAAGAACCATTGCTGGTGTAAGTGAGGAGACTGGGGGCAGAATTCGAGGAGGTTCTGTGGAGGTTATGATGGGCCATGCCTAGAGGCTCAGAGTAAACAGCAGGCACCACGGAAACAGAGGCAGGAAATGGAGTCAGGCTACAGTAGAGCACTGTTCCTTCAGAGGAAACAAGAGGGCTCTCCCAGAATGTCCGCTCAGTCAACTGTTGGCCCCTGTAAGAGGTTTGGGTGTGGAAGTCCCAGGGAAGTCTAATTCTTTCTCAGCAACATGTCAGAGCTGTTCCTACTGTTGTGAGAATTCTTCCCCTGGAGACATAAACAATGTATTCTTCTTCCCCATAAGGTCCCAACAGCAAACCAAAGCATGGTCTCACCTAAGTTCAACCTGGAGAATGATGAGATTGTGGGTCTATTTGCAGAGCTGGAGTGAGCACTTCCTTACAGGAGCATGAGCTGCCCCATGGCAGCCACACTAGTAAGCTGATACCCTGCATGATGGCTTCCATACAGCTGCATAGATGGTCCCTCCTTCTTAACATCCCCCACGGCCCATATACCCTAATACCACTAACACCATTTGAGACCCCAAGACCTTGTGTAATCAGGGCAGGGCTGTATTAAAGTGGCTGAAAGGAGCAGCTAGAATCTCAGGTGAGTGACCTCTGCCTTTCCCTACTCCCTCTTTCTATGACAGGATGTCAGTAGTTACCATGTCATACCCTAACAGACGTTTTTAAGGAGGCCTAGCTGCACTAATGAAGGTGGAGGCTGTTTTGCTCTAAGGGCTGTGTTATGCTACAGGAACAGCTGGGAGATTCGCATTGCAGGGGTAGGGCACTGACTCCCTGTGACTTCAAAACATCACTGGTCTCCAGGGACAACCTCCTGCTTAGAGCAGCAAAAGGTAGAATTCTCAGGGTGTCAGGTATGCAGGTAGTTCAGGGGCACTGGGACATGGCCTGGAGCTACTACTACAGCCCTCCCAAGAACCACAGAGCCAATTACTTGAATTAAACACCACCGTTTGAAATACACAAGGTTCTTCTGTTTGCTGTTTTCAAGCCCAATGGATAATATTGTTTCATAACCCTCAGCCAGCAAGTAGGGAGAAAGGAAGCCTGTGTGATGAATCAATGTCCCTTTCCTCCATCTGCCCACTTGGCTCCTTTGGAGCACAGCCTAGGAGTGTCTCCACCACAAGTGGACTCCAAGTGGAACACTATGAAGGGTATGAGTCTGAGCAACACATGCTGATGTCAGGGCCAAATGAGAACAAAGGGGACAGGGCTAAAGGTGAGCGGGATGAGGTTCTGAGCAGGGACACTTGGTGCAGGGCTCCAAAGTGGTTTGGATTAACGAAAGGTTAAACACACACACACACACACACACACAGAGAGAGAGAGAGAGAGAGAGAGAGAGAGAGAGAGAGAGGGAGGCAGGGTCTGAGGGGGAGAGGGGGAGGGAGGGGAGGAGGGAGGGAGGAAGGGAGAGAGGGTGTTCTCCAGACACAATAGGGTCAGTGCACACAGGAAGTGTGGTTCCCAGTACAAGAACTGCACAAGATCAACACCATCCCAATCCCAGTGTGGGTCACTGGGAGAGCTGCAGGAAGCCCCGCCCCCAGCTGAGGAGCTATTAGCAGTTGATGGCTGCTGAGGAAGGAGACTTAGCTCTCTTCTGGGGTGTGGTCCCTCTTAGGCTGCCTATCCTGCTGCATTCATTAGCCTCAGTGGTTTTACCAGAGTACATGAAATTGGGAGAGGATGTGATGGGCTGGTTCTGGTAGAAGTTGGGGGGGGGGAGGTTAGATTTTATCAAAACACATTGTATATATTTTTTAAATTCTCAAACAACAAATAAAACGTATTTAAATACTTACAGATTATTAGTCTAATTGAAAACCAAGGCATTAGGGTTACCATTGTATCATAGTTTGAATTTGAAACTATTTGTATTCACTAATTTATTTCTATAATAGGATGCTGCTTAAAGCCCTCTATCCCCCACCCACCCTGCCACTACACAGCTTACACAACCAAACAAAAGCAGAAAATCATCAAGTGGAAAAAGACTTCCCAAAGTCATATAATACAAATTCATGGTCTCGGGCCCCTAAGTGATTTTTTTCTGTTGAGACACAGAGCATAAATTCTATTGGGAAATATCTCCCAGATAGGTGAGAAGAATGATGGAAAACTCATTGCCTAATATTAAGGGATCACATTGGTTTCCTATTTTTTTTGATGTAAGAGTTTATCAGAATCTTAGCTTTAAAACAAGACAAACTCATTATCTTACAGTCAAAAGGTTGGGGTCAGAGGTCCCAGATGGCTTTCACAATATCAGCAGGGCTGTATTCCTTCTAGAAGTTATAGGAAAGAATTTGTTTTGTTTTGTTCTGTTTTTATTTTTCCACCCTCTAGAGGTCATGTGCATGTGGCTCAAGGCCCTTTCACACTCTTCAGTGCCAGTGGGGCCAGATGTTCCATGCTCAGTCCGACTTCCTGGTTATATTGTCTCATCTTCTTCCTCTTTTAATGCCCATGTATTTCCATGAAGCCCACCTGGATAACAGCAAGCCCACTGCCTGAACTGCACGGACAAACACCCGTTCACCAGCCAAGGCACTGTTTCTCACCCTTCCTAATGCTACAACCCTTCAATACAGTTCCTCATGTTGCGGAGACCCCCGACCATAAAACTAGTTTCATTGCTACTTCATAACTGCAGTTTTGCTCCTGGTATGAAGCGTAATGTAAATATCTGGGTTTTCCAATGGTCTTTCGGGGGTTGAGACTCACAGATTAAGAACCTCCGGTCTAAGGTAAGGCGCTCAGGGGGTTAGGAGTTAGGAGTCTCTGTAAGGAGCTCTTACTCCGTATCTACAGGAATTATTAGTAATTTTGGTTACTAGGATAATGCCATAACGACTACATTTTTAATACAAAAGTTTTTTTTTTTCCAACTCACTAAAATATTCCCACTTTCTGGAGTACCTTCCCTTTCGTAATAAACAGTCTCAACATCTCCTCCTCACGAAGGCTCAGGGAGCACCATGGGGGAGGGAGTAGAAATAGTGTAAGAGCCAGTGGTGGCAAAGGGCTGGGATGGAAGAGTATCCCCTAAACATGTCAGGACCTCTGCTTTCAAGAACTCACAGCAGCTGTGGTTGTTTGCACGCGTTCACGCAAGGCAGTATTCTAGCAACAGCCATGAGCTGCAGCCCTCAGTGAGGAGCTATGGACAGAGGATGGCTTCTAGCTTCTAAGGAAGGGAGAACTTATTTTATTTGAGGCTGTGGCCCCTGCTAGGTTCACCATGCTCCACTGGCTGGTCCCACATGAAAGGACACAGACAGCACAAACTGGACTTGGTAGATTATATATTTTAAAAAGGGACAAGAAGTCAGAAGGGGGGAAAGGGGTGGGAGTGGGTCTCTTAGAAGTTAGAAGAGGAATGGGGGTAAATATGATTGAAATTCATTGCATGCATGTGTGAAATTCTCAAAGGATAAATAAAAATAGTGTAATAATAAAAATAATAAAAATCTAAAATCATGATAAAAGTAAAATAGAATTATCTCAGTTCTCAAAGATAATTTCAAAGTAGCATAAGGTAGATGTCTCATATTTGTTTTTAAAATTTCTAGAGAAATATGTGAATGTATGAAGAAGAAATACCTACAAAATTAGATCAGCAAAATATTAATTACTTATACTCAGTATTAGACAAGTAACTTATTTTACATATTTTCCTCTTTCACATTTATTTATAGCTTCCTGAGATCTTTTTTTTTTTAAACTGGAGATATTACTATGGTTTTCTTTCTGACCCTTCTAATCTCACCCATCCTTCCCTCCCTGAAGTAACTGGTGTTTTGAATTTTCTCTTTCTACCCCGCCCATAATTTTCACATTATTAGACATCTAATTATAGTGTTACTACACACACGTGTCTTAAACAACATATAATTACACTTCACACTTTCCTAAATGTATATAAATAACATATCACACATTTTACACAGAATCTTTGAGACTTATTCATGTTGACACATGGATAATTACAGTTCATTATTTTTAAGTGATATCAAGTGTTCAAGACTAGCTGTATCGGTGAGTTCTAGATTTGACGGAGAAATGTCACCCCAGTGGATAAAGTAAGAAAGTGATTGAGGATGATTCCAACTGCAGTCATATGCGTTCATACACATATGTGCCTACACATGTGAAAGTGTGACTCAGTGGGTTAAACAAACGAACAAATAAAAATAAAGAGGTCACAAAGTTGGGAAAGAGATGAGTTTGGGTATCACGGAGAGAGTTTGAAGTAGGAAGTGTATGATCAAGATGCCTGGCACACATGGATGAATTTTTCAAAGAATAAAAAAAAATGCAAACGGCACACACACACACACACACACACACACACACACACAAACACACACACACACACAGTGGAAAAAGCAAGGCTTAAGTTTTACTAACTATTATGATGGTCCTTTTATATATCCCCATAGCAAGTGTGAAAAACCCCTCTGGGATACTGAGCAGTTGTCTGGCTGATCTGTAAATTATAAGCAACTTCTTGTGTATGGGTCTTGCTAAATATTTAATAATAAACTGGTGAAAACTTATATGCTTCTGTGGTATGTGGGATTTTATATTTATATCCATACCTATACACACTAATATTTTAAGGCTTTAGAATTTTGGTTAAGGAAATGATTGTGAAGTGGTATCCTGTTGTTTTCATTTGCAAATTCCTGGTAAATGGGGGGGGGGAGGGAAATGAAAACCTTTGCATCTTTCATTTTTTATTTGTATTAATGATTTCATAAATCATATCTCATCTCCAGCGTATGTCACCCACAGCCTTTTAAGTCTCCATGCATTTTACTTCCAAGATTATGTATTCTTATCTCTGTTTTATCTTTGGACATTATAAATATTCCCATTTTATTATTCATTTTCACCTGTGCATGTGTGTGTGGTGTATGCATGTGTGTGTGGTATATGCATGTGTGTGTGTGTGTGTATATATATTTGGGAGACTTGCTTGTCTGTGCTGATATGTAATGCATGTGGTAGCCTGAAGTGAATATTCTGTATATTTCTCAGTTTCTCTGAATTTTATTCCTTATAGAACAGGGTCTCTTTCTGAACCTAGAACTCATCAATTCAACCATCCCTAGGGATTCTCCCGTCTCTGTCCCTCTAATACTAGGATTGCAGATATGTGCTACCAGGCCCAACACATTACACAGGAGCTGGGGATCTGAACTCGAGACTCATGCTACATGGTAAGCATTTATCCACTGAGCCATCTCACCAGGCTCAAACATTCCTATTTGGGAATTATATGACTAATTTTGACCAAAGTGGTATTATACTTTGATGGTTTAATGCTGATTTTTCTGACTGTTTCTTATATTCACTTGATGGATATGGAATGTAAGCATGCAGGTTTAGTATGAATGGGAGACATCAAGCTTCTTTCCTTCTCTCATTTATCTGCATATCCTCTTTCCTTCAGAGATTGCCAGTGGCCTTCTTTTAGATTCCTGGGTTCAGTGTCACTAAGGCATCTAGAGATCCTTACCAAGGTGATATGTGATCCTTGCAGATCCATTCTGAAACTAGGGAGGGGTTTCAGTGAGATCCTGTTGGTGAACAGTATCATACCCAAGAATGGTACAATCGGTCATAGGGTAGATCTATTTTTAGTATTTTAAGAGCCTCTGTGCTGACTTTCACAGCCTCTGGGATAGTTTACAGTCCCATAGCCATGCATAATGACTCCTTTTAATCTTCATTCTCACCAATATTTGTTGCCATGAAGAATTTCTAAAAGTTTGCGTTGATACCCAAGATTTTATCTTTATCTTTGGCTGACTTGTGAATGCTGACCTTCTTGTTGCTGGGTTACATCACTGTCTGGTGGTCCTCAGTGACACTCCCATGTTTATAAATGGAGAGCTATGTCAAGCTTCTCACTCTAACATTTAGGCTATGTAGACTAGAGAGCCATCCTCTCCCTGTGGATTTCTGTTGTCAGTAGGAAGATTGATGTACTGTCTCCTGTCCTAGAGCCATTCAGGGGTTCTGCCAGAATCCATCTTCCCTACAGTCTCCTGGACATGGCTACTCCTTTCCCCTAGCTACCAGTTAACTGGAGCTCATGTACCTTATCAGAAATGTATCAAAATCTCTACTATAGAGTTATAAAGATGCTCAGGGGTGAGGAACAATTGCTACTCTTGCAGAGAACCCAGGGCAGTTCCCAGAACCCACATCGTAGCTCACATCTAGTTCCAGATCTGACACCTTCTTCTTGCTTCTGTGGGTACCAGGCACACATATGGGACTCCATGCAGGCAAGGATTAATAGGCATAAAACCCAACCCCTGCATCTAAGGCATAGAGAACATCACAGAAAAGAGGAGAGAACTGTAAGAACCCAGGGACCAGAGATTGCTCTGGGAGAATCGCTGTTGTAGACTAGGTGGGCTAAATTAATTCTGCCTGATGCATGC
Organism: Mus pahari; assembly: GCF_900095145.1. Lineage (NCBI taxonomy): Eukaryota > Metazoa > Chordata > Mammalia > Rodentia > Muridae > Mus > Mus pahari. The sequence goes on along the minus strand of NC_034599.1, from coordinate 63,408,093 downwards.
ATTCCCTGCTTTATTTGTCTTAAAACTCCAAGTCTAAAATTATTTATAGCCTCATAACTGCCCAATATCCACTTCTAAGTCTGTCTGGTTAAAAACGCAACTGGAAGCAAAGGAACCTGCTATACTGCCGTTTAATTAATAAAAGTTGAATTCTCAGGATTTTTGCATTATGTATTTTTTGTTGTTGTTGTTGTTCAGCTGCAATGAAGGTGCTAGCTTCGGAGCTGCTTTTAAACATTAATAAGCTGCTTTTCAGTAAAGTGTGGATAACGTTGTAAAAGAGTATCTAAAACATATTTTAAAAAGAAAAACACAACCCTGAACCAACAAAACAAAACAAAACAAGAAAACCAACAAAACCCAAAAAAACCAAAGCTGGCTCAAAGGAAAGGGTTAGTGGTGAAAAGCTACGATGGCATGTTCCTGAGATGTAACAAGCCCATGGTTTTGCAGGTGTGGGGAGAGGAAGCGGAGGGGTGGTAACAGCATCATGCCTTCTGAGAGGAGTAGAGGAGAAGAAAGAAAAGCAATAAAGAATACAAGGACCATATAAAGAGACAAGGTCCCCCTGTACCAAAATCTCCAATATGAAAAGCCACTGTCTCACCTCTTAGTGGTTCTACTACCTCCTCCATTGTCTTGCTGGTGAGCAAGTGTTCAGATTCCACACCACAGCAACAAGCCACATGCAGACAACCGAGTTCCATGACCTGCAATGGCGTTTGCAGCTCCAGCAGCTCATCCTCTTGCCTCCCATGCCTATTGGCTGCTACGTCTATTCATACCACAGTGCAGTTTCAGAGAAGAGTAAAATCTCCCACTCCACCCTTCTTTCTGGAGAAGTTACTTTACTCTACAGCTCCTAGGAGAGAGACAGAAAAGGAGAGAGAGAGAGAAAGAATGCGTAATGTATTGTGAGGCCTGCTCTGGTCAATATACCCAGTGACACTCCATTGAAGAAAACTGGTTGTTCCTCTCCCAGCAGGAATCAACTGCAAGTTGCTTCTTGGATAGGGTAGGATTTGGTGTCCACCTCCCCTTCTTGGTACTGAGACTTGGTGTGGTTTGAACTTGTTCATGCTGTCACGGTCTCTGTGGTTTCTATGTCTATGAGCCCTGTTGTGACTGGAGAAGGCTGTTTCCTTGGAATCACTTGCTGGCTCTGGCTCTTACAGTCTTAGGGACGTAGGGCGAATCAGGGGGGAGTTGGGGGAGAGGAAAGACTACGATCAAATATATTGTATGAAAAAAAATTAAATAAAAATTTTTAAATGATGGAAAATAGTTCTTTAAGGGTTTTAGGAGGGATGTAGACTCCCAGTCAAGTCTGACTCATGAAGGGCATTTATATTATCTCTCTTGCAAACAAACATAAAGACGTGAAACAGGAGTATGGCGACAGTGGGCAGAGATTTCACCAGAGCATTTTAGAGGTGAAGTCTGCTGGGTGGAGAATGAGCACTTGTCCCTGCCCGGAGATGTCTGAGAACAGCAGCTGACTCATGCCTTAGCCTCAGGGGAGAGCTCTCAGGAACCAGAGCCTCCAGGCTCCTGCACACAGGCAGCAAAAGAGCTGAGATCAGACAAGCGCTGGGACCTGTCTGAGGTTGCTTCTCAGCCCAGGCACCTCCGGTGTCAGGGCATGGATGGCGCTTTGTTTTGGTTGCAGTCTATTCTGTAAGAAGCCAAGGGTTCTACTTACTGAGTGCCAAAAGGTCTCCCCACATCACCAATACCCTCCCTACAATACAATGCCCTCTAGTTGGAAACCAGTCACCCAGGAAACCCTAACCATCCCCCTGAGCCATCTAGCCTATTCTCTAAGCCTTCCCACCCCAGGGATGAGCCAGGGGTTTGTTCTATGTTTACAATAGACATAGGGGGTTCAGAAGCAGGCAGGGGTAAGACATTGGCTTGAAAGCTGCAGTCAAGTAAAGTCAACTCCCTAGTCCCACTGAGTAACTTCATGTCAGACTTCAGATGACCACCTAGGAAAGGGATCAAAGGGTTTTCCTGAGAGCTCTCTTTAAGAGTACTCCAAGGATGTAGTCAGATGCTCCTCAACCTCTCTGAAGGATGTCCCATAGTGACCATGCCCTAACTGAACACACACTGCATAAGTACATACACATGCACATCACACAGATAAACACACACAGGCAGGACGTCAACCAGTGTTTGAATGCTTCTCTTCCAAAATACAGATTGACAGTCAATGAGTATTTATCAGGTTCCTGATCACAACAAACAACCCGCAAATCCCAGCAGCATATGGCGGGATTCATTTCCTCCCCACTAGTCTGTGAGTTGTTGGCTCTGGCTTCATACTGGTTGGGCTTCAGTTCAGTCGTGTTCAGCTCCAGCTGAAGGACCAGTGTGGCCAGGCTGCTAGCTCCCCTCAGTATCTAATGCAATTAATTTTTTAAACCCAGGCCTGCATTGACCTGAATTTCCAGAAAGCTAGAAGGACAAGAAAGTCCTGAAAGGTTTGAGAATGGGGTATTGCGTGTGCATGGGCAAAATGACAGGAACTGGAAGGCACACGGGTAGTTAGCGGTTGCGTGTGAACAGGGAAGGTAAGTGAATGGGAATCTTGGAAGTGAGGGGGGAATTTACACCTAAGTTACCATCCTCAGACCCAAATAGCAGTTTTTGGACCTGGAAAGCCTCAAAAAAAAACCCTCTCCATAGCCTGCCTCAGCAAAGTACTTGTGTGAAGTGGAAACTTCTAGTTCTTTGGAAATGTTAGTTATGCCAAATGATGGTTTGCTGGGACACACAGGTGAAAGGACATCTCACTGAAGCAAGCACATGAAAGTCTTTTCCTGAAGCAGACACATTTGAGAAGATGTGTGGATGTAGCAGACACGTGAAAAGGACTCTTGATGAGGGAGTATATGACCCCACAGACAGTGGGTGATGGGTACTGAGCTTTGCTAAAGACACGCATGTATTAGTTTGCCTTATATAGCATTGTAGAGCTCCATTGTGATACCTCCAACATTGGGAGAAACTCACCCAAGAACTGCTCTTGAGGTTCCTACGGCACTAGACCTTCTGTGGCCTCCCATCAGGCTGTTGGGCGAGCCTCGTGGTTTCTTCAGGATTGAACTACAGTTGCTTGGTGTCTGCTTGCTGAACGGACTGGACTGTACCCTCCTTCCAGCAACTCTACTTTTAGTCAGGAAGGTATCGGGCAGAGCATGGGGGGGGTGAATTCCTATATATTATCTTATTTAACCCCAACAATTCCCTGAAGGATAGGAGGCTAATCATTTACATGTGACTCACATTTACATGTGAAGAAAGTAAAACATACCATCGGAAACATGCCATTGCTTTGCCACAGTGCGAAGACCCGTGGAAAGATGCTTAAGTCTGGATTCTGCTGGTTGGAACTTTTGAAACCCGAGGCACAGGCTACTTCTGTGGTCCATCCCAGGTCTCCCGTGCCACATGGGGAGTGAAATGGGCTAAGGATTGTCACTGTGGTGTGGTATCATCTCATAGGAATGCTACAGAGGACTTATGGGGAAACGTGTGAGTTCATTGTAGGTCATTATAACTTACTGCTGAAAGAGTCAGGAAACTTCATGGCTAGCTTTGATTATCAGCTGCATCAGGCTGGTGGGCTGTGTTCTATGAGAGCTTTCCCTGAGGGGACTGAGAGAAGGCAGAAATCTTGCAATGGATGTAGGTGATATTACCTGGAAGAGAAAGCCAGCTAGTATAGGCATACTCTCTGTCTCTGTCTCTGTCTCTGTCTCTGTCTCTGTCTGTCTGTCTGTCTGTCTGTCTGTCTGTCTGTCTGTCTGTCTGTCTCTCTCTCTCTCTCTCTCTCTC
>NC_034599.1:63383385-63404216 GCF_900095145.1 Mus pahari | reverse complement strand
CTGTCTGTCTGTCTGTCTGTCTGTCTCTCTCTCTCTCTCTCTCTCTCTCACACACACACACACACACACACACACACCACTCACATACTCTCTTCTCTTCCCCTTCTCTCTTTCCTTCTCTCCTTCCATCCTTCCCTCTCTTCTCCTATCGTTCTCTCTTTCTCCCCCCCCACTCCCCCTCCCACTTTCCTTCCTGGCTACTATGGTGTGACTGTTCTCCTTCTCCATATCCTCCCCATCACAATGGCTAAAATAATGTAACCAAAACAAGCCCTTGCTCCAGATCACAGAACTGTTCATTAGTGAAGCTGGACTTTGTACTTAACTCCATCTTTCTTCAAAGCTACGGGTCTTTTCCTCGTGATCTGTTGGCTCTCATTAACTGATGGAGGGTAGGGTAGACAGGCAGTGCGGAGCAGAAGTGTCAACACCAGGACTTAGGAAGAGGGAGAGGGACAGGTGGTAGGAGAAGTAGTTAATGTGATGCTGTGTCAGATAGGGAGGGAAGCTCAGTCCATTGGCAGGGCAGTCGAGGTGGCTCAGGTAGGAGAAGGCAGTTGCTGAGACAGATACAGTAAGTAGGACATTATGATTGGCAGAAATGAATTTGAGTAGGGATGGTCTCAGGAGGGACACGTTCTTTGGTCTTTAATGTACTGTGCTTTAACTCTTGGACTTATCTCAGCTGGATGTTTAGAATTCTCCAGTTAGGAAAGCATCATTTTCCCTCTGCCGCACAAAATCTCCCTTTCATACTCTTCTCAAATCTTGTACGCTTGTGCTCACACATGCGTGCAATTGCACATGCATGTTCATGTATGCAGAGGCAAGAGAATATTCCAAATATTGTTTCTCAGGTGCATCCACAGTGGGTTTTTTTTTTGTTTTTTTTGTTTTGTTTTGTTTTTGTTTTTGTTTTTTTTTTGAGACAGGATCACTCACGGGCCAAGGGATTAATGAATACGATAGGCTGGCTAACCTGGCAAATCCTAAGCATCTGCCTGTCTCCATCCTTTCCTCCCTGAAATTACAGTGCACACATCTGTCTTTTTACATGGATCCTAGGGACCACACTCTGGTTCTCATGTTTGTTTGTTTTGTTTTGTTTTTGTTTTTTTGTTTTTTGTTTTTTGTTTTTTGTTTTGTTTTGTTTTGTAGCAGGCATTTTACCCACCGAGCCACCTCCTTAGCCTCCTGTAGGTTATTTTCTATCCATTTTCTGTATACTAAGATCTGTGAAGGCAGGAATGTTGTCTCTACGGCTCAGACATGCTTAACCAGTAGCTGTGACATACTATGGGGGAGGAATATAGTAAAGAGGATTTGCATGATTATATTTTTAATAATTATACTATAACAATGTTCCCAAAGGCCAGAAGAACATGCTAGAATGATGAAAAAGAGCCATTAAATTTTCAAAAATTATTAGTCAATATTTTGGTCTAAGTCAGAATGTACAATCTGGAAGGAAGCTCATCTCAGTGCACGCACACAACACACACACACACACACACACACACACACACACACACACACACACTTCATTTACTTACCAACCACCTATAGAGGAACCAGACACAGTCCCTGCTTCTTAAAACTATAGAAAGAGAAGATGAGTTGTCATGACTGGGGAGACTGAATCTGTGGTTGAAACAAACAAACAAACAAAAAGATGAAAAAGAATAATCCAGTCTGTGACTATGGGTAAACATTTTATATTTGCCCACTGGGTTCCTAGAAAATGCTCATCCTGAAACAGGAGAATCTAGACCAAATGGTTCTCAATCTGTGGGTCCAGCAAAATTATAGTTATGAAGTAGCAACAGAAGAATTTTACGCTTTGGGGCCACCATGGCATGAAGAACTGTACAGGTGTGATAGCGTTAGAAGATGGAGAACAACTGACCTAGGCCTAACTCATGAAGCATGACAAGATGAAGCCAGAATGTGACCTCTTCCAGTGGGCTTGGGGACGACGGGGGCTCAGTTACCAAGCAGCCAGTCCTGAGCTGTTCAAACCAGCTCCATTTCTGATCCATGCTGTTGTTTTTCAAATTTGGGTTTAAAGATCTAGCTAGGCATGGTAGCACATATCTGTAATACCAGTACTCTATCTGTAGCAATAAAGAATTACCACTTTTAATTTCTCCCCCAAATAACCAAGAAACAATAATTCTCAACAACTTATCAAATACTTTCACCACCCTTTTTTGTGGTTTTAGAATGGAAAAAAGACTATTCACTATAAAACACACGTTAAGGAAGCAGCTCTTAGTGAGTTTCTCCTCATCCACCAGGAGGAACCTGGTTGTCAGGGGCTGAAATGACTCCACAGTGCCAATCCAACCTGCCACTAGATGTTGTAGTCAGAAATGGTGTGGGCTGAGAGAAGAGGGCAAGTCTTGATTCTCCAGTGGAAGACTTGCTTCTGGTGCTGGGAAGAAAACACTGTCTGAGACACAGTGTCTCCTCTGGGGATGGCACTGGAAGGTTTTTTTTTCCTGGCTAGTCCTCACTTTGTGCATTAAAGAAAGGACACCAGAGACACCAGTACTTAGTGTTGGATTGAACGAAATACCAGGCCTTCATCATGAGCAATAAGAATAAAGTTCACTTTGGTTTTTGGCACCACTAAGAAGGAAGACAGGCAAGGTGATTTACCCCAAGCTACTAGATGGCGAGAGTGGAGCCAGGAAGGATTTGAACTCTGCAAATATGGCTTTATTTCATGGTTTTTTATTGGAAAAATTGAGTGTGTATGTACGTACACACACATATGTTATGCTTGTGTATGGGGTATGCACAATGTATGTGTGTGTCTGATACGTGTATATGGGTTTTGCACGATGTTCATGTGTATTTGTGTGTGTGAGATATGAATGGTTATCAAGTGTGCATGGTATAAGTGTGGGTGTGGGTGTGCACACACACATCTGTGTTATGCTTGTGTATAGGGTATGCACAATGTGTGTATGTGTGTGTGAGGTATAGATGGTTATAGGGTGTGCATGGTGTAAGTGTGTGTGTGTGTGTGTGTGTGTGTGTGATAGAGTGATAGAGTGATGGTGAGGTGTGTGATACATGTGTATGGGGTACCCATGATATGTATGTGATATGCATATGCATGGGTATGCATGATGTATATGTGTATGTGATGTATTGTATGAGGTGTGTGCATACCATGGTACGCACGTGGAAGTCAGAGGATCAACTTGCAGAAGTCCCCTCTCTCCTCTACCTTTAATTGAGTTCCAGTATTGAACTCAGGCCACCAGGCTTATACAGCAAATACCTTCACGTGCTGAAACATCTGAGTCCTCTCACCTGTGCCTTCATGGCCTTTTCTATGGTGTGATAATGTGTTCTTCAGAGCACTGTCAGACACATACCAACACCCAGGAATATGATTGAGTTCTGTCAGTCGAAAGAGAAATGTCTCTCTCCTGATGACAGTAGCTAAACTCTATCTGAGGCACTGAGCTACCTACAAAGAATATTCTATGCTTATCCCTGTACCATGTATTCAGTCAAAGTCTTTAAGAAGTTCTGAGTATTCCCATTCAAAGTTAGAGCTCAGAGAAGTCAAAGGAGGTGAAGCCATCTGCAGCCAGTTCCTCTGCCTGGCCTCACACCCTTTAGCACTTAATACCACACTTGCTTTCAGTGTGTGTATGTGTGTGTGTGTGTGTGTGTGTGTGTGTGTGTGTACACTTATGCATTTGCATGTGTGTGTGCACTGCATGTGCATGTGTGTTCATGTGTATGTGTGTGCACATGTGTGTGTGTAGGTTTATTTTATTTTTACATGTGTGTATATATGTATGTTGGGGCAAGGGGGATGCACTGTGAGTGGAGATGACTGTGGAATCCAGAAGAGGGTGTTGGATCTCCTGCAACTGTAGTCACAGGCAGTGGTGGGCTGCTTGATGTGTGCTAGGAACTGAACTCAGGTCCTTTGCAAGAGCATGCCTGCTTTAAACTGCTGAACCACCTCTGCAGCGCCAGATGTGCTGCCTCAGTATTATTATCTCCATGGCTTCAGAGGCCAAATCTGGAAGGATCTTGTCCAAGTACTATCAACTTTTGCTAAAATTCTGCCGCCGAGGTGGACTTAGGAACTCTCTGACAAAATCAACATGAAATAAACATTCAAGAAATGTTCAGCTAAATTATAGCCTCCTTCTTTCCATAACACATGATGATGGTAATGATCTGTCTAGGAAAACATCCGGGATTAATTTTAAAATCTCAGAATGTCAACAAAGACTCATTCAATTATAGTCATGATTATTTAAGGTTATCATATAAACGAACAGAACCTTGCTCAATTTGCACAGGTTCTTTGAAGTTACAGAGTGCTTTCATGTTCATTATCACTTCTGGCTCTCAAGAGAAGACAGCTATATTCAATTAGTACCTATCTCAGCCGACAGAAGTGGGTCCTGGCGTTAGGAGAGAGTGTGGCTCACTGCGGTGGCTGGGAAAGGTAGAACTGCAGAGAGTCCAGATCACATGGATTCTGATTTACAGATTTCTCTAGGGGGTGAGGAGATGGTTCAGTTGGTAAAATATTTAACTGAGTCCAGTACCCTAGGAGTGACATTAGAACCAAAAGTCCAGGAAAGAGTAGTGGGACCACCACTAATGCTGGGCTAGGAGGCAGAGGACAGTGGAGTCCTGAGGCTCACACATCTTTTTCTAGTACCTTAACCATAGATGCCCAACTGCATGCAAATTATTTTTAATATGGATGCTGACAACACTCCCAGACTCAGTGTTTATGCCTCCTTAACTGGAACTGGCTGAATCTGGGAAGCCAAGTTCATGGAACCTCTGGCAAGCAGCCTTGAAGGTACGATAGTGTTACCCTACACTGGCATTTCTGACCTACCAGAGGATACATTTGAGGGCAAAGACAGGACCCCAGGGCTGCAGAGGTGACCTGGAGCAGAGAAGGAGCGGAGAGGCATGGAGGCATTAGCTGCTGGCTGGAAGAGATCTGAGGAGCATGGACAACCATGTACAGATACAGTCTGGGGGCAACTCAGAGGCAAGCCTAGTGAAAACAGGCTTAGTATGAGAACAAAGCATGGAACCATCTAGAAGAATAGCAACCTTGACAAAAGCTAACGCCAACATCTTACATCCCAGATATGGCAGTCAAGTTGGCCTCAATAGATACCAGCAAGGACTCATTCCCTATCCTTGACCAGTCTCTGTTTCACAGCTGTAAAACATAGCCATTGATCTGGACACACTACTCCATAGTGTCTGCTCTGCTCTTCTTGAGGACCCCCTGGCGCTTTCCCAGAGAGCAGCCCAGTTTCCCCTACAGCCAGATTGGTAATGCCTATGCTAGGTTCCCCTGCCCTCTCTACTCTGCAGACCTGAATGGGCTTGAATTGGCCACATTGATTTGTAGCTTATTTGCACCTCAGTGTCTACTACTGGGCCACTCACTGAGGCCAGTGCCTTTTCCACCACTGCAATGAAGAAAACCATCCATAGCGCAAAGTAGCCGAATGCCTACGTGCAAAGATCGGTAGAGAATAAAAGTTGCGCAGTGGGCAGGGGTGGGGGTGGGGGACTGGCAATATAGGTCAGTGGGTATAACATTTGCCCAGTAGTCATGAGGCTCAGAGGTAGAGTAGTTAACTCTACCCTGAGATCCCAGCAGGGTTGGAAACCAACACCACTCCTCTTCCAGCATAGCTTATACCAGAAGCGTGTGTTTGCTTCAGTGTCATAGATTTAGGCAGCTGTTCCCAGGATCTCCACACTGCTGACCGCTTGTCACCAAGGCCTCTAAGCATAGGCCAACACAGAGGGCCAGGCACAAAGCAGATGTCAGAGAGTTTTGTTTAATGAGAACATTGTGAATGAATCCTGGGAAAAGGCGGTGTCGCTGAGCCGTCCATCCTTCACACTTAACACAAACAACTGGTGGACCCAGTGGGGAGCACCCTGTGCCCCCAGCTACTGGGGAGACTACGTGTTCAAAGCTAGCCTGGCCCACAGAGCAAGCAATATCAGACCAAAAGAATTAAGGAAAGTTACAGAAATTGTGATGCTCTGGTGACACAAATTCTGATGCTGAACATCTAAAAGTCTATTAAGTAAAAGCTCCTGCTTGTGCTCTGCAGCCCAGGAAATCAAGAGTCAGAGAGTGACGTCATTGCCATTCCCATGACTAATTTTGGCAGGTCCATCACTCAAACTGAGGTCTAACTCATAGAAAAGGCATGTGCGTAGCTTAAGGGGAAATGTAATTCTGGCTGAGGAAGCAGTGTGGACAAATCTAAGGGTATTGCGGCTACTCAGAGAGTGCGGCTAAGCAAGACAGAAAAGAGTAGAACTTCTGCTCTCCTGGATCAGTGCTAACCCCAGGGTTTCTTCTGCAAGTGAATTTTATGAATACGTTCTAGATAATATCATATTTATCAGCTCAGCTCAAGGCATCAGTATAGAGAAGTTTAAACCTCCAGACAGCTGGGTTCCAATTAATGAAATATTAAAAAAAGAAGAAAAAAAGAAAAAGAAAGAAATCAGTCCTAGGGCTGGGGAGATGGCTCTGGGGATAAGAGCACTTGCCGTGAGCACTTGCCGTGCAAGCCCGAAAACCTGAGTCTGAATCCCAGTATACACATTAAAAAATAAATCTGGGCATTACCATATCCAGCTATAACCGCAGCATGGCGGGATGTGGCCACTTGTGGCTTGGTGGGGCTGTAATGAACGGGTTCCAGGGGCTCACAGGACAGACAGCCTAGAGGAAAAAGTGAGTTTCAATTCAGTGAGAAGCCCCACTTCAAGGGAATAAGATGGAGACTGATGGAGAAGGGAAGCCCAACATCCTTGTCTGCCTTCCACATGAGCGTGCGTGTGTGCACCTGCATATGTGCACACACGTGCACATATGCACATGTGCACACACACAGCACTCAGAGAAAAGAAAATGCTGTAATTCAATATGCAGCTCAACTCTGAAAGGAATTTATATTTGTGTAACATTTTTCAGCTACCACAGGGGACATCTACACACCCTTCACAGAGCGGTGCTGTGATAGGACATTGTATGTAGATGTACGATGATGAAAGCTTAGAACTTAATATTGGTGGGATACTGTTGGCTAAGCCCTGCCCTCATCTGGATTTCAGCACTCCTTCTTATAATAGCACTTTTCTATTTCAGAGTCCAATGCAGGACTCCACACAGCCCTGAGCTGCCATGCCTTCCCAACCTCTCTCAGGGGTGTGACAGGGCATCTAACTTGTCTTCCTTTTTTTTTTTTTACAAAGGCCTGGCTGACCACTTCACTTCTCACTTTGGGCTTATTGGATGTTCCATCATTAGACTGAGGTTACACATTTTTGACAAGCTGTGCTTCAACTTGCTCTGTGGGCAAGTACACCAACATGCTTTGCACCAGGGATGACATGATGTCAACTCACCTTGATCCATTTGTGAGTAGAGGAAGTGTCTTCCAGTCTGCCAGACTGTGCCTCTGTGCAATTCCGCTTCTTCCCTTTATTGTACTAAATACATACATAAATAAATACCACGAGACTCTGTACCTCTGTGCTAGTATCCTGCCTTTCCTTAAACTTATACCTACGGCTTTTTAACATCTCTCCATGGATCTCGCCTGTATTCATTCATTCATTCATTCATTCATTCATTCATTCATTTATCTATCGTGTGCACACACATGCATGTAGACATGGCAGGGAGTATGGAGGCCAGAGGATAACTTGCTGGCATCAGTTCACTCTTTCCACCATGTGAGTTCCAGGGGTTGAACTCAGGTCATTGGGGCTTGGCCACAAGTGTTTTGTCCCAGTGAGCCATGTCACCAGTCCACAACATTTTTCACTGTGGTCCTCTCTTGCTAGCTTGTGTTTTTAAAATTCTCTGTGCCATGATTAACTGCACATCTGTAAGGAAAAGTCTGTCCTTCTCCACAGACCCATTTTCTCAAACTTTTTAATCAGTGAGGACCAGTATTTATGTGATTCTGTGAACCAGGACCCAATGATCCTTTCCTATTTTGCTGCTCTGTTCACCCAGGTTTGGCCACAGAGAATCCCTGTGCCCTTCTGAGATGCCTCCATCCTTGGTTCTTTGTTTGTTTGTTTGTTCGTTTTTTGTTGGCTGGTTGTTTTTCTTTTTGTTGTTGTTTGGTTTGTTTTTGTTTTTGTTTTTTTGTTTTTATTGGTTGGTTGGTTTGGGACTTTTTTTGGATTGTTTGTTTATTTTGCTGTTTGAACATCTATTCTGTGGTTCTGCAGATGCTCTGTTTCCATCTTGTGTTCTTCTTCCTTTAGTCTTATAACCAGTCACCTCCCAACCCACAAGGGCTTCACTTCCATTTTACTAGCAAGTGTTGTGGAGGACTCAAGACAAGTTGTGTTCAGTGCTCCTGGGGCATTCTCTCTCCTTGGTCCTCTCACTGGACAAAGGTGTGAAATGCATACATCTCTATTAGCCCACACACATACATAGCATCATTATCTCCTCACTGGTTATTTTGTGTGTGCATTTACCAGCCATGATTATGTGCTCTAATGCTAGTACCACAGTGGAAGTTTCCAGCAGGCTTGGCTCCTTTTCCCATCGAATGCTTGCTTTGGGGACAATGTTCCATCGTTCCCTATACCTAGGCAAAGAAGCACATCTTCATAATTCAGCTGCTATATTTACTGATCTGTGGGGGAAAATTTCCATGACAAAGAAAAAGTAAAAGCATTCCTTTAAGTTCTCAATGGCCAGTTCTGTGCCATCCATACTGAATACTAAGAGACACCAGCCCACACATACAATCTTAAAGGCATGCAAAACTAAAACATTAGAGACAAGAGAGACAGCTCCGCAGTTAAGAGTGTTGGCTATTTTTCTGAGGGCCAAGCTCAGTTGTCAACACACATGTGGGCAAATATTCATGTATATAAAGTAAAAATAAACACATGGTTTAAGTCAAGATACCCAGCCACTTACACATCTTCATATTTTTTTTTGAAGCCCATATCCTTAAAAGTCTCACAATGGGGATGGCATTTATCAGGGACACTGCTGTTTTGCAAGCACCCTGATAGAGGCTTAGAAAAGAAAGCCAAGTTTAAACATTTGTATCAATGAAAACTGTTTATAACTCAGAAGACTGTACTGCGTGAGCTTCCCAACACATTTATCACCTCACTCCTGAGCTGGATGGGAAGGAACGACCTTTGCCTGCCAGCGGAAGTCTGGGAAAAACGATGAAGAACATGTCAGAAACACTATGAATCTTCTTCAGGCAGTTATAGTAGTGAAAATGATCTTGATTCTTTTCCCCCACCCCCATTCATAAAACTCCATCAGCACTTAAAGATAACGCTGTCAATCCATCGTCGTCGTCTTCCCACAGGCAGTGCTGTCGTGGCAGCTTCCCTTGGAGCTCAAAAGTGGTACCCAAAATGGGAAGCCTTCCTGCAAGGTCCATGCTGATAAAATGCTAATGAGAGAAATGTGAAAAGAGACAGGCAGAGTAAGAAAGGGAAAGGTTTCTCGCCTTCACTGAAGGTTAATGGACAAATCTTTTAAGTTTTCTGTGATCTACTTTCCTCTGTCAAATAAGAATAATCGTAAATGTTAGGAGCTGTTCTTGCAGAGGACCAGGAGTCAGTTCCCAGAACCCATATGGTGGCTCGCAACCATTCGATCCCAGTTTCAGGAGATCCAACGCCCTCTTCAGGCAACTCTGGGTGCTGCCTGCATGTGGCAAACATGCCTACACATAAAAAATAACGATAGATGATAAAAAGCAAAATAAGAACTCATCAGAGAGCCATGAAAAGAAAAATCAAAATAACGGACCTAAACTATACTTTGAAAAGGTGAAAGCACCATCGTGATAAGAAAATATCCCTAGTCTCGTCATTGTGATTTTGTCCTAGAAAATGTTCATAAGAGGAGTCTCCAAGTCGTTAGCAGTAAATGTGCAGCTTGGAAAAGATATTACGTGGGTGACATCAGGCTGGGAAGAGAGCTCACACTTGCATTGGCAAAGCTGAAACTTGACACAAGTTCAGTACTCTACGGTGCCAAGCTGATGGCGCGTGCTCACTAAATATTTATTGACTGAGCTCTTGCTTTTGGTGCACTGTGGAATATTTGTTTCTCCCTTTCTTTCACTGTGGTAGAAGCTTAAGATAGGAAGTGTGCTTTATTTACATGCCATTTTCTGTACCAACTTTAGTGCTTGTCACAGGCCTGGCATTTACATTAGCTCGTAAAAAAATTTAAAAATATATGAATGAATGAGATCCTGTGAAAATGGTGTTTCCATTATGTTGAGGAAATAACTGGATGAATGGAATTGTTTGGCGTAAAAGTGAATAATAAGGACCAAGCTTCAAGGCATATGTAACCTGACTTCAAATTTACCTCTAATGCTTCCGTAATTAAGACAGGGATGTTGCCTTGGATAAGAAAGTGGGGGAGTGGAACTAGGAGGAAACTACATAGGTAGCTGAATACTGTTTAGTGAAGAATAAAAAGAGGAAGGAAAATATTTTCAAAACTGGGGAAATGGATGGGGTTTGGTGGCACAGGTTTGTAATTATAGCTACCTGAGAGGCTGAGGTAGGAAGATCTCAGGACAAGTTCAAGGCCTTCCTTGGATATATAATCAGTTTCAAACAGCCTGGGTAACTTAGTTAGACTTGGTCTCAAAATGCATTTTAAAGGATAGACTCACAGGAAATAGGACTCAGTTCCTACCTCACAGCATGCAGACTTAAGTTCAAATGAGAAGGTTTTGATTCCAGTTTTCTTTCTCTAACTGTGATAAAGCATTATGGCCACAGGCAACAGGAGAAGAAAAGATTTATTTGACTTTTGTGTCTGGGTCACAGTTCATCACTGAGTAAAGTCAGGGCAGGAAGCAGAAGCTATGAAGGAGTGCTGCCTGCTGGCTCACACCCAGGATCATGCTTAGCTAGCTTTCTCATATAGTTCAGGACCACTTGCATACAGGATAGTACCACCCACAGTGGGCTGGGCCCTCTTACAGCAGTTAATAATCAAGACAACCCCTCACAGACATGTCCAAAAACCACTGTGATAAATACAATTATTGAATTGAAACTATTTCTTCAGCTGATTCTAGGCTGTATCAAGTTGACAGTTAAAATGTTAACTCTGTCAGGTTACATACTATTACACTTTCTGCTTATCTGAAAACATAGTTAAGAAATGAACCAACAAACCACAGGAAGGGAGTAAATTTTGGCACACATACTGATGCTTCTCCAGGTACCAACCTGGCCCTGCCTCAGTTCTTCCCACCGCAGACAAACTTCTTGGCAGAAGGCTTTGGAACTTCTTCCTCAGAAGCTACTCCTGTCTCAGTTCTATGTTCTGCACTACTTGCAGCCAGAATGATCTTTTCTAAACCTAAGTCTCCCATCACTTTTCTATTCAGAACTGTCCAGCAGGGGCCAGAGAGTTAGATCAGCAGTTCAGAGCACTAGATCTTCTTCTATAGGTCCCAGGATCTATTTCCAGCACCCACATAGCAGCTCTTTTAATTTTCTGTAACTCCAGGCTCAGTATCTGATACCTTATCATGGCCTCCACCGGCACAAGGCACACAGACATGTGTACACAGACATAAATGCAGGCTAAACACGCATATGAAAAACAAACACATTAATAATAACCTTTCTCATGGCTTTGTATCATATCCAGTACAAAGTTCAAGCCCCGAATCTCAATGCCATTCTTCCATTTCTACCACCATTACCATCATGACTTAAGTACTGGCCTTTCTGGCAGGTGCCCTGGTAAACTGCCTTCCTGTATGAAATTATTTCCAAATGTGCATCATATACAAAGAGCTATGTTATTTTGATTTCCAATACTTGACCTATATTACGGTGACTATCACTAATACATGTTGGTCTTTGGTTTAGATATCATTCACTTGCTAACATCTAGAGGGATGTGTTCAGACAGCTTTCTGATTCTCAAGGCTCGTTTTTATATTTTTTGATTGTCTTTCAACAATAGCATATTAGGCTTGGTTCTCACAAAGCCTTTACCGTAACATAGCATTATGGTTGTATATTCCCTTGCTTATATGACTTCCCAGCTAAACATAGTTTATATACCTGGCATGTAGCATTTAACATCTTATCCCACAGGAATAGGGTGTGTTAGCAGCAGGGAATTGTTGAGTGAGCTCACTCTCAGTCTGAAAGGCCAGGAGTGGACAATGAGACCCTCTCCTAACTGCATGGGAGTCAGCAGCATTCAGATTAAGATATAGAACTTTCAGCTCCTCCAGTGCCATCCCTGCCTGGACAATACCATGCTCCCTCCTTGATGATAATTGACGGAACCTCTGAACCTGTAAGTCAGGCCCAATCAAACGTCCTTATAAGAGTTGCCTTGGTCATGGTGCCTGTTCATGGCAATAAAACTCTAAGACAGAAATTGGTACTAAGGACTGGAGTACTGCTATGACAAGCCTGACCATGCTTTTGTTTGGAAGAATGTAATTTGGGGACCTTAGGTTTGGAAAGCAGTGGGATGCTTTAAGTAGGACTTAATGGGCTATCCTAGCAGGGATATGGAGGACTTTCGAAGAGTGATTTGAAATGTGCGGACCTGGCTCAAGAGGTTTCAGTGGAGAAGAACTTCAGTATGTGGCTTAGAGACTGTTTTTGTGGAGTTTTGGCAAAGAACGGGGCTCCTTTTTGCCGTTGTCTGAAGAGTCTACCCGAAACTAAATTAAAGAGATTTTTATTAATTCACTGACAAAGGAAGTCTCAGAAAAGCCCAATGGAGACTTTGTTCTCTGGTTTAATCTCATGAAGAACATTCTGATCAAGCACAGCAAGCTTAGAAAGAAAAAAAAAACAAAATGTATGGTTCAAGTAATAATAAAGGGGCATCAGAAAGTGAAATAGAGCTGAATCCTGTGTTCAAGGGGATAAAGAGATTAAGAGAGCAGTGATCTCAGGGCAAGATCCCACTTGGCTAAGTTTATTGTTTGTGTTTGCAGTTGAACAACAAATAGTTTGGACTTTTAATCCAGAATGAACTACAATCCAGAAATGGAGAGCACACCTGTGATCCAGATCTTGAGGCTGGAAGTCACATTTTTATCTGAATCTTGAGGAGTAGTGGCCCTGAAGAGCTTAGAGGCCCAAGCACGGTGGTACATGCCTTTAATCCCAGCATTCAAGAGACAGAGGCAAATATATCTCTGAGTTCAAGGCCAGCCTGGTATAGAGCAATTTTCAGGGAAAGAAAGGCTTAAGTCTAGGCATGGTGGTACACACCTTTAATCCTGGCATTCAGGAGACAGAGGCAAGCAGATCTCTGAGTTCAAGTTCAATCTAAAGAGCAAGTTCCAGGACAGCCAAGCTTAGGCAGTGAAGGAGTTGGAAAACAGAAAGCTGGTGATAAGATGAAAGGAGTTGGAGATCTGAAGAGCTCTTTTACACCAGACATGGAGATGCAGTGTTTGGAGTCTTGCTTTGGTCTTGTATTTTCTTACTATTATGTTTTGGATGTTGGAGGTACGTGATCTGCTTTCTGATTTTGATTTTATAGGGGACTACAGTTAAGTGATTGGATGAATTTCAGAAACTTTGGACTTTTAACATTGTTGAGACTGTTACAGACTGTGGGGACTTTTGAAGGTGGACTAAATGCATTTTGCATTATGCTTTGGCTAGGTGTGGCTCCAATAGACTCATATGTTTGAACAAATCTATGGGGATCAGGGAGTGGAGTGTGGTGTCTTGAATAACCTTGACCCATGGGAAATAGCACTACTATGAGGTATGGCCTTGTTAAAATAGGTGTGGCTTTATTGAATGAAATATGTTACTGTGTAGGCAAGCTTTGAGGTCCTATGCTCAGGATCTTCCCAGTGTGGAAGAGAACCACCTCCTAGCTGCCCCCAAGACAGCCTCTCTCCTGGTTGCAGTCAGATCGAGATGCAGAACTCTCAGCTCCTTCTCCAGCACCATGTCTACCTGGATGCTGCCGTGTTTCCTGCCATGATGATAATAGACTCAACCTCTGTAACTGTAAGCAAGCCCCAATTAAATGTCATCCCTTATAAGATTTTCTTTGGTCATATTATTTCTTCATAGTAATGGAAACCGTTTCCTAAGACATTAGATTTCCAGTGTGAAACCTAAGTGAAGTTGCATGGTTTCAGAATGCCCATTGTAACTGTATAGAAATATGAAGTACAGAGTTAGTCTAAGTGTTTGAGTGGCTTCCATGAAACAGTTGTGTGGTGTTTTTATTTATGAGATAATAAAGTAATATTTAAATTTTAAAAGTTAAAAAGAAATTATTGAAGTAGAAACTTAAGGGTTATTTGGAAATTCAGTTGTGTTGGATGGTGTTTTGCTGGGGCAAACATATGAAGGAGTGTTTTTCTGAAGTAGACACAGGTGAAGAAACCTTTTACTGAAGTAGTCACTGGAGAAAGGATGCTCTGCTGAAGCAAGCACGTGAAAGGATATGTGACGAAGGATTCTTTGCTAATGACCTTCATGTATTGCCCCGTCTTTCATTGCATAGCTGAGCTCCATTTGTCAGGACCCCATTGAGAAAACAGGAAGGAGGATTTCTGGTGATGTGCTTGTGGCCTCTTGTCATTCCCTTGGACTCAGGCTGATTGGCAGAACAATGTCAGCTGAGACAGATGCACATGCTGAGGCAAGACATGTGGTGAGTCAAGAACTGTGGAGGACACTTGATATTTGGGAAGAGTATAAATGATGGAGGAGGAGCTTGACTTGCTGGTAGAGATGGCTGTACATTGCTTGTCGAACTCGACTCTTCGCTGATCTTCACTTTGCTGAGAGAGGCACAGCCAAGGACTTTTCCTGGCATTCCTGTTGGCTCTGCTCCCTCCTGCTGACTTCTGCTAAGGCTGAGGCCTGATTGGCTCTGCTAGGTCATGTCATTGCTGCTGATTTGTGTCTGCTATCCCAACTCTACTGAACAGGACTGCTGATAATATCCATGATGCTGCTGTTGACCTGTGAACTGACCTGCCAATTTCCAGACAGCACGTGGGATTTGCTCCAAAGAACTATTTCTAAACAAGTCCACCTCCCCCATATCCTTTCTTTTCCACTACTTCTGGTGGGTGGTGAGCTAAAAGGGAGGTTAAAGCATTTAAGAACCATCATTAAAGTACAGGATTTGAAAAAAATTAAAGTTACAAATTATCTTCTCCTAGGATCATTCATTCCACTAGTTCACCAACAGCTACTATAGGATGAGTTCTGCTGAATTAACAACATTTATATGTGCAGTCCCAATGCAAGAAGTAGGACTTGAGTTAAAAGAACCAGGCATGAATGTGTGAGTTATACAGTGGAGCTGGTATTAATAAATGCCTCCTTTAATCTGAACAATAAATGCGATAATATAAGAATCACATTACAAGCTATGAAGTGCAATGGAAACATAGTAATTACTAACTGATGATCTACTCTCAAGAAATTTAGTATCTGCTGGAGTCCCTCATTAATGACACAAGCCTCCTCTCATCCTCCTCACTGTTCATAAAGTAACTTACAACCTTGTGCTTTTTCTCACTTTATATTTTATTAAAAGATAATTTTTATCATGCAAGATTAGTTTCTTCAATTAATATTCACTTTCAGTGCATTTTCTATGTTGATTAAGTTAATTTTGAATATTAGGAAGAAATAGACAGTGTTAATGGAGGCAGTCAGTGAGAGAGCTCAGCAGGTAAATGAGTTCTCAGGCAAGTCTAATTACCTGAGTTCAAACTCCAGGATCCTCATGGTGGAAGGGGAGAACTGACTCTCAAAAGTTGCCTTCTGACCTCCAGACACATATTATATTAGCAAAAGCATGCCAAAAAACACACAAACAACTGCATGTGCTCACATGTACATGTGCATACACACAAATGAATAAATATAATAAATGCAATACAAATTTTAAAATAGTCCTGATACTACAACAAGAATAAAAGGGAGTACAGGATCCTGCCTACCTCAAACATTTCACAGAAGTTTCAGAAATCAAGCTAACCCTGTACTGAAATAATCTCCACAGGGCAAAGACTAAGAAGAGATGGTCTGCTGAGGTTCTAGATGTTCTTGGAGTTTCTTCTCATCCCTGTGACCCAGTAGTATTCCTTAGCTGCACGTGCACACAGGAGGAAACTTTGAGGCTATTCCTGGTATAGAACAGAAGCCAGACTTCAGAGTCAGGATTATTAAAAGGACTTGTGATGCTCAGTTTTGATTGTCAACTTAACACAAGTGAGAACTATCTACATTAAGTTGGCTTACAGGTACATCTGAAGGAGGTTGTGTTAGTTAACTGATGTGAAAAGACTCAAGTCACTATGGATAGGACTTTTCCTTCTGCAAGGTACACTGGGCTATATGAGAGTGGGAAAAGGAAGCTGAGCCCAAGAATGCAAGTAAACAAGTGCACACACATACTCTCATTTCTCTCTGTTCTTGATGTGAGCAGTTATTTAAAGTTCCTGCTGTGACCTCCCCACCATTAGAGACTCTCACCCAAAATTGTGAGGTGAAATACACTCTTTTCTCCCCTAAATTGCTTTTCTGTCATGGTATTTTTATCACAGCAACATAAATGAAACTAGGACATACTTTTTAACATAGATGAAAGCATGGATTAGAAATCATTAGTCTATGGGAAGAAATTAAGCTTACTAATCTGAGTATAAAGTACTGTCAGAGTCTCTCTATAGAATTTGTGACCACAGGTATGGACTCACCTGGATACTAGGCTCACTTGTGCAAGACCCAGGAGATCCAGGAAACTACATCATAACTACTCATTGACTGTGGCTACAGCACAGACTCGGGACAGAAAGAAAACCCAGTTCTATAAAGAATTCGCTTCAACTCAGATTTAGCCAAATTCTTTATAACTGAAATGTGTAAGGGAGGAGGAAGCAAAGTCACAACCTCAGAAAAACTATCGAAAATGAGTTAGATACTGCAAAGCCACGGAAAAGAAGATTTACATGCCCACTGATTTCAATAGCAACCACTGGGGGAAAAACTACTCAGTTAAGATATTATAAGGGAGTAGAGGTAAAAGGGATTTAAAATATAATCAAAGAGCAATGTAATATGAAAGAAATACCAATCCTGAAAAATCAAGCCTCTAATAATAACTCTTTAAAAATTAGTAGCAGATCGAAGAACAGACTAGACAGCAGTAAAGAGAGAGTTGGTGAACTGGAATATAGATGTGAGTCAATTCTTTATCATACAGTACATTCTAAAGCTATTGCTCTCTGCTTATGGGGAAAGCACGTGTAAGATGATAATTTTAAGAAACAAACCAGAAGTGAAAGTTTAGGATATGTGAAGTAAAAGTTACAGAAGGAAACAGTAGGAAAGAAGAAGGTTGTATATGAATGGTAGTAAGAATTTCAGCATTGATAAAAATTCTCAGATTCAATAATGACAACAAATACTAAACCAAAAAAAAATCTCTAGCTATGAATAATGAATCATCAAAAGCAGCTTTTAGAAAGATTATTGAATGGTTATCTTAGCATGTGTCCTTTGCAGCTCAGGCTGCTACATCAAAGCACAGACTGCACATCTGTGGTAAATTTAGTTATCCATGGGCACAAACTAGAATGGCCTGGAAAAGGAGTATGAACAAAAGATGGTCTAGATTAGGCTGTCCCATGGGCAAGTCTGTGGGGGCATATCTTCATTGTGTTATTTGGAGTAGGAAGACGATACTCACTGTGGATGGCACCATTCCCTAAGCAGGGGATCTGGAACACTACTAGAACAGAGAACATAGTGAGCTGGGCGCTATCATGTATGCATTAATTCATTGCTCTCTGCTATCAGCTGTGGCTACTTGTGACAAGTTTCTTCCTTCATACTACCTTGACTTGCTCACAGTCATGGACACTGTTCTGAAACTGTGAGTCAAATTTCTCTCTTACAAAACAGAACACCTCCAATTCAGCTACAAATGGAATCATAAAATTGCTAACACAATATAGGTACCAAGATATATTAATATATGTTTTTTCAACACTAAGAAAAAATAACTGTATACTCACATGAAAGTCTCTGTGAGAAGGATGAAGAAAAAATATTTTGAGGTAAAATTTGAGTTTACCGACAACAAATCTTTACCTATCAAAGCTCTAAAAGATGTGCTTCAAGCAGAGGAAAAAAAAATAGTTCCAAAAGAAACCCAAATATCCAAAAGGAACCGAGTGATGAAAGAGATGCCAGAATGGAAATGTGAATCTGTGAAACTGGTCCATATCTAGGTAGAAGAGACTATTTGTGGGTAAGGAAGAGAAAATAAAAGTTGTGCTCACCCAGGCTTGGCAGCAGTATTCCCCCATTGAAGGCTTTGCCGTAAATCCTTTACAAATGAAGTTGAGCCAGGATTCATGAGTAGTAATACCTCCCAGCTATCCTCAGCAGCGTCCAGTTGATGACCTATGTCATTAACGCTGGTAGTATGTGCTCCTTGCCACTGAGCCCTCTCTCCAGCTCCCTAACATAGTATTCTGAATATTTCCTCATGAATGGTAGCCTGTAAACCTTATTTCAAATTTGGGTACACAGAAAACAAATGCCATACCTGTATACAATTTCTGTTTGGGATATCAACTTCAGTGGCAGCAGAAGCCACAGTTGGAAGGCAACCTACAGATGTGACAACAGCTGGGCAGATAGCTATTCAATATTTATTTAGGACCTGTCATTGAAAGAAACCATTGTTTACACCCTTTCAATTGCTACCACTGAGCCTGTTACAGAAAAAGTAGCTGGAGAGATGGATCAGTGGTTGTCAGGAATTACTGTTCTTGCAGAGCCCTTGTGTTTGGTTCCCAGCACCTACCTTAAGTGACTTACAACCACCTATAACTCCTGTTCTAGGGATCTGACACTTTCTTCTGGCCTCTGAGGACAGCTGCATGCACACAGTGCATATAAACTCAACCAAGCACACACATGCACTCACAAATAAAGAAAACTTAAGAATATTGAAACAATATGAAATACATAAAAATTCATCGTTATGTCAAATGTCAATCCAAATTTCTACCCTCCTGGCGTATTAGACAAGTATGGTTACAACGGAAGATTCTGTCTACTGCCATATTGTCTAGTCAGTCATGCTTGTGAATAATTGCTCTTCAGTTTCTTGGAAAATTCTAGAAATGTTAAATGATCCTTAAAATCATCTCAGAGCACTCGGCTTGTGAATCTTGCCATTCTAGTTTGCTTTCTGTTGCTGTTGTTGTGTTTAGTTTGCTTCCTAAGCAACACCAACTCAGGGTGCTGAGGGTTGATTCCATTTACTCCATCATCAAAGGAAGCCAGGCAGGAACTGGGGTAACGTTCTCTACATGATGAAAGGTCTACCAATAGAACTTCTTCCTGTCCTGGGGGGATCTACTGGACAACATTTCAAAGGAACATTGTGACATTTTTGTTCTGGGAATAAGTCCCACCTGTTTTCTTCTCTGTGATGTAGCTGGTGATTAAGTGGATTCGAGTCTTGTTCTGTTTTTATTATTTCTTTTTTACAAATGTGATATCAATGTCCCTCCATTTTAAATAATGTGCCAGGATAGATAGTGGCAATATCTGACATTTGAATGTATGCTCTAGGGAATGGTAGATACCTGCTCAGACTTTGCACCAACATCATTTGCCTTTCAGAGCATCCTGAGAGGGTCCCACTGGGCTTCCTCCTGTTCTTAGGAACTAAAAGGAAATAGGTCCTCCCTTGGTTTTCTCTCTGCTTCCTGTTCCTATGTATTTTTCCTCCAGAGCTCATAATTGCCTACATTAAGTGACTGCTTGTTCTTTGCCAAGCATGATTGTTTTCTGTAGTGAGTGCGGATCGTTGCTGTTACAATGCTCAGATGATATAGCACCAACACGTTCTCACTTTTTACAGATGAGGAATATGAGAAACGAGGTTTGCATAAGTTCTTCAAGGATATACAAGTGAAGATTGCACCTAGGAAGTCTCCTTATAGCCAGTATGCTTGGTGGGTAGCAGAACTGGATTCTGCCATGCTGGGGACCCCGAGTGTCAGTGCAGTCAGTCTATGGTGCAGCTTCTCATTCCAGAGAAGGGTCTGCAGAACCCATGTGTGCATTTTGAGAGCATCCCTCCTTGCTTTGGAGTTCACGGTGGGCTTCTGCTTTGACTTCCCTCTATTTCCCGTCTCCCACCATGTCCATAAAAGATCCTCTAACCTTCCCATGTCTACTCAGAAGACACCCCAAGCATTCCAACGTCTGTGAAATTCTCTTAGGAATATTTACTCTCACCCCTTTTCCTGTTTCCTGTTCTGGTAGTTCTTCAGCCTGGGATTTCTTCCTCCTGCCTTTTTTTTTTTTAAATTAATTTTTAAATTAATTATTGAGGCCAGACAAGGCAGCTCTCTGATGGAGGCCTCAGACCAGCCCATGTATGCTCTTTGGTTGGTGGCCTAACTTTCTGGGAGCTCCCAGAAGTCTGGGTTATTTGACACTGTTGGTCTTCCTATGGGGTTGCCATCCCCTTCAACTCCTTCAATCCTTCTCCTAACCCGACTGAGGTAGGGGTCCCGACCTCTGTCCAAGGGTTAACTGTAAGTATCTGCATCTGTCTCAGTCACCAAGTGGCAGAGCCTCTCAGCCATGCTAGGCTCCTGTCTGCAAGCACAACATAGCAGCAGTAATAGTGTCAAGGCTTGGTGCCCGCCTACGGGTATGGATCCCAGGTTGGGCTGGTCACTAGATGGCCTTTCCTG
>NC_034599.1:63374837-63383000 GCF_900095145.1 Mus pahari | reverse complement strand
TCAAGGCTTGGTGCCCGCCTACGGGTATGGATCCCAGGTTGGGCTGGTCACTAGATGGCCTTTCCTGTATCAAGGCTTGGTGCCCGCCTACGGTATGGATCCCAGGTTGGGCTGGTCACTAGATGGCCTTTCCTGCAGTCTCTGCTCCATTTTTGTCTCTGAATTTCTTTTAGACAGAAACAATTCTGTAGCACTTAAAGAAATGCTCAACATCATTCATCATCAAGAAAATGCAAATCAAAATGACCCCAAGATTGTACCTTACACTAATCAGAATGGCTAAGAACAAAAACTCAAGTGACAACACATTTTGGCAAGGATGTAGAGAAAGAGGAACAGTTCTCTATTGGTGTTGGTATTGCAAACTGGTATAACCACTCTGGAAATCAATCTGGTGGTTCCTCAGAAAATTGAAAATAGTTCTATCTGAAGACCCAGCTATATTGCTCCTGGGCATATATCCAAAAACATCGTCCACAATACCACAAGGATATGTGCTCTACTATGTTCATAGCAGTCTTATTCATAATAGCCAGAAACTGGAAGCAACCCAGATGTTCCTCAACCAAAGAATGGACACAGGAAATGTGGTTCATTTACACAGTGGAATAATATTCAGCTATTCAAAATGAGGATATCATGCATTCTGCAGGCAAATAGATGGAACTATAAAATATCATCCCAAGTGAGGTAACCCAGATCCAAAAGGATATGCATGGTATGTATTCATTGGTAAGTAGATATGAGCCAAAATATGCAGAATAACCATGATACAACCCACAGATCATAAGAAGTTTAACAAGAAGGAAGGACCTTCTCCTGTTTTTATTTCTAATCCACGTGAATTAATAAATTTTCAATAATGGCCCAGTGAAAAAGCTCTCTTGAACTTTACTAAACCACAGTATGGGATATTGTAGATTTTTGGAATTCCAGCATCTATCATTGCACACTGTATATTTTCAACTCCAATGAAGTTGAATTCTTTACAGTTTTCCCCTCATCTTCAAAAGGTGAGAATATTGGGGTACTACCTTAGGAGTATTATAAAAGCAATAGTCCATATTAACTACAGAAAACCATGCCTAGCAAAGACCAATCACTCACTCAATGCTAGCAATTATGATCTCTAAAGGGAAAAAATATACCAGGTTTCCCTGGGTTCAATAGAATGTGTATAGCGTGTGTGAGTGTGTGTGTGAGTGTGTGTGTGTGTGTGTGTGTGTGTGTGAGTGTGTGAGTTTCTCACTCAATTTTTCAGAACTCCCTTCCCTGGTTCAGCTTGACATCTTTCCTACTCAACAGAGCAGCCCAAGTCATACCTTCTGTTCATAGCCAGTGTGCTGACTCATTAGCTCAAACCACCAAAGCTCACAGGCTTATCCACCCATCGCTCAGTCTCTACTTTAGACCAGATCTTCCACCTTAAGCTTCAGTACTTCCTCCCTCTCTGCAGCTGTGTATCCTTTGAAGCCCACAGTTATGGGAGGCTCTAGACAAGGCACCTCTAGCTGTGGCTGAATCTTGAATCTCCCATAATACTATGGATGCCTCCCCCTCAGTGTCATCTAGGGATGATATCTGAGTAGGATTGCTTCGATCCTGTTACATTTCTTTGTCCAGATCTTTATCCTGTGACATGATCAATGGAATTTTCTTTGCAACCAGAAAGACTTTCACGATGTCTAATCTGCTGGATCCCATTTCTATCTTCCAACCCACAACTGTCTTAAGCTGAATGTCCAGACATAGATTTTCCTCTTTGGTAGTTTTGGCAGGTGCTGGTTGTCCCTGGTTTTGTGGTTCTTCAAAGGGGGAACCTAGTCCTTCTTGTCTTTTGTACAATTGTCCTTTGAGCTCCTAACTGTCATAGAACTATTTTTCTTAAAATCTGATATCAGTTGCCAAACATAGTTGTTTCTCCTGATGTTATTTCTTGTTGTTCTATTTCTAGAACAAAGGGTGTTCACCCTTTTGACATTGTGACATAGTACTGTGTTCTACAAATGTATCTGGTCATATCCCAAACTCTCCTGAGAGGCATATGGCCTGTGGGCTACATTCTGGACATGCTTGTTATGCAGCTTCCTTCCTCCTTTCCCTTCCTCTGGCCCCTGGTGAAAAGTTTTCTTAGGAGCCATGTGAAAGCTTATACCGCACTCAAATAGGTCCAGGGACCTGAGAAGCACAGCAGGGCTGTGATGATTTGGGAGATGTCAATATGCCTGTCTTTAATGCTTAGCCATTTTCACTTGAAAATGAACAACTAGAATGACTGAGTCTCACCTTCCTAACACAACACCCCTTTAATACAGCTCCTCATGTTGTGGTGACTCCAACCATAAAATTACTTTCTCTGCTACTTCATAACTGTAATTTTTGTTATTGTTACAAATATTAATGTAAATATCTGTTTCTGTTGCAATGGTCTTAGAGGACTAACACTTGTCACAGGGTCCGCCAAACCCAAAACGATTGAGACTCACAGGTTGAGAATTGCTGATCTAGGATAAATGTCCTTTGAGTAAAGTCACTTTGAGTGAGCTTAACTGGTAATCAGTCAGAGTCCCTCTTCAGGGCTTCAGAGATTAGTGCGCTGATGTAGAATCAGGTCTACCCCAATACAGAGTGCACAGTGGTTAAGAACCTGAAGTGGAGGTCTGGGAGATGGCTCAACAGGTAAAGGTACTTGCCACAGAGTCTGAAAACCATCTCAGTGGATGAGACTTTCTCTAGAATTAGGTCTTATTTCTGCTTCTTCATTTGTCTAGTAATTATTTCATTGAAAACTCATGGCAATCTATTTCAGAGTTATCTTGCAATAAAGAACATGGGTTGAACCTGTCTGCCCTGCAATATGAAGAAGCTAAGCCCTCCCTAGTTCTCCATGCTCCCTTGGCTGTTGACACGGAGCACTGGGGTTTGCCCATTAGCATGGACAGTTCAGTGATTACTCAATGTTTAGAAGAGGAGTTTAGATTTGCATGCTTTGGCTGCAGCATCCTCCTTTTGGATATTTTCTCTCCTTAATCTCCTAGACATTTTACTGTCCCCAAACTCTGCCCTCTGATACTTCAATCCAGAACATCTATGGCTTTATCACATTTCACCTTGTTTGGCAAACACACACACACACACACACACACACACACACACACACACGAGAGAGAGAGAGAGAGAGAGAGAGAGAGAGAGAGAGAGAGAGAGAGAGAAACTTTGAAACATTAGTTTCTTTACAGTTCCTTATTTATTTGGTTGGTCTCCTATGTTTTGGTTCAAACATGTTTTTAAAATATTATTTATAATTTTACTTTTATTTGTGTGTGTGTCAGTGTTTGTATAACACGTGTGTGTAGGTACACATACAGGACAGAAGAGGACATCAGGGCCCCTAGAGCTGGAGTAAAGGTACTTGTGAGCCAAGTATCATGGGTGCTGGAAACTGAGCTCATGTCCTTAGAAATATCAGCAAGTGCTCTTAACCCCTGAGTCATTGATCCAGCCCATATTCCTGCTATTCAAATTGCTCTCTGTGGAGAAGGCAGTTTAATACATTTTCCTACTATGATCAGAAACAGAAATTAGTCTTGATAAATTGATTAAACATCCTTGTGAAAATACTAGGTGGGTAGGCAGTTGAGTGTATATAAATGTGGAGATGTCAAATGTACAAATGTGGAGATGTTGAATGTATATAGTTGAAGATGTTGAATGTACATATGTGGAGATGTTGAATGTATATAGTTGAAGATGTTGAATGTATATATGTGGAGATGTTGAATGTACATATGTGGTACTGGAGATGAGATACACAAGAGAACCTATACCAGCATATGGATGCCATTGAAAGCCAGAGATAAAGCAGAGGTCCCTGGGAGTAAGCACAGGCAAGGAAAGACCATGAGAGACCTGAGACTTGGAGAGGGCTGGGCAGTCTCTGAAGTTTGGAAGAGCTGGTACAGAGTTGAGAGAGGAGCCTCACATGATGTGACGTACTGCTAAACAAATATCATGGGGTTCCTGGAAGCCTGGATTCTAAGTGGGGCAGGGGGAGTGTAACTAAAATGAAGGATGTGATCAATTGTGTCAAATTCTGCTGATCCAGCAGGTAAGGTGAGAACTAAACTCACTTATTGGATTGTAGAATATAGAGGTCACCAATGACCTTGGTAAGAGCCATTGAGTTAAATGCCGGGGGGAAGGTCTGCCGAAAGTGAATCATAAAAACCGTTGTCTACTTCAGAGAACGATTGTGAGGATTTACACAGCAAACCATAAATTATCCTAATGTTTAGAAAGCTCATAAAACTAATAAGGAAATGAAGAGTTGGTGTTTAATGGGTATAGAGTTTCCATTTGGAGGGTAAGTTCTGGAAACGGTTGCTTCTGCTGGTCCTCAGCCAAGAGAACACACCCAAGGCTGGTGACTTATGCATTTAAAATTGGCTAAAACAGAAACTTTTATCTTAACGTACATTACATCATAATTTTTAAAAGAAGCAAGTAGTATGCATGACTCAGTGGTTAAGAGCACTTGCTGTTCTTGTAGAGGACACTGGTTCAATCCCCAGTACTCATATTAGGTTGCTTATAACCACCTGTAACTCCAGATCCTAGAGAGCTGACTTCCTCTATTGACCTCTGCAGGCAGTGCATGAATGTGGTACACATATGCACAGGCAGGGACACACACATACATACACATTTAAAAATAAATTAATTTTTAAAATTTCAAAAATCTAAGCAAGTAATAACTTGAAAAACCTTAAGACCCAAATAACAACATACATAAACACATGGAATGAGTTTTACCTAATAATTAAGTTAATAAAGTAATTAATATAGATTAAATTAATAGGTGATAGATTTTAACATGTCATATCAGATATGCTGAAAAAGGCTAAGAATATATATCCTGCTCATGAAAGAGAAAAAATCATGGAAGAACAGAACATTCATTCTACACTGGTAGGAAACAAAAAGACAAATTGTGCTAGCACACGAATGTGTCAACACATGCCAAAATTAGTAACCAATTTAGCATTTGCTTAGGCATTCCACAAGTTGATATAAGTGTATATTGATGCATGTATGACATTTATATACTATATTCATAATATATGCAATAACTTTATAGGTACTCCAAATTGCTTTGAGTAACTATGAGCTAGATAAATCAGTTATTGTGTAAACATATAGCAGAATGCACTATTTCTATGCCTTCTTAGAAAAAATGCAGAGAGCTGTAGCCATGGCTCAGTGGTTAAGAGCATTTCCTAGCCGGGTGTGGTGGCACATGCCTTTAATCCCAGCACTTGGGAGGCAGAGGCAGGCGGATTTCTGAGTTGGAGGCCAGCCTGGTCCACAAAGTGAGTTCCAGGTCAGCCAGGGCTATACAGAGAAACCCTGTCTCGAAAAACCCAAAAAAAAAAAAAAAAAAAAAAAAAGAGCATTTCCTAGTCTTTCAGAGGATCTGGGTTTGGTTCCCAGCACCTACATTGAGAGAAACACAATTGCCAGGTTATTATAGGTTCAGGGAACTTTATGTATTCTTCTTGCATCTGAGGGTTTCTGCACTGCCCTCATGTACACACACACACACACACACACACACACACACACACACACACACACACACAAAGGGAGAGAGAGGGAGGGAGAGAGACAGAGAGAGACAAAGAGAGGCAGGAAGGGGAGGGAGAGAGGGAGGGAGGGAAAGAGGGAGGAAGAGAGAAAGAGAGAGAGAAATAAATATTTAGAAAATAGGTACCAAATGTCCTTAATCAGTTTTAAAATAAAAGTAAAAGACATAGCACTGTAGAAAATGTACAAAGACACTGAAGATAGAAACAAGGGAAGCCTTCATACATGTGCAGGTGCTATGGTGTGCATGAGGTAGGTATGTCCCCCATACCAACAGGCTCATGCAGTTGAGCCCTTGGTTCCCTGTGGGTGCTGCTGTTTGGCGAGGTTCTGGAGCTTTTAGGGACCTGGAGCCTTGCTGGAGAAAGCATGTTCCTGGGTATGGGCTTTGAGAGTCTACAACCTCCTCCCACTCCCAGTTTATGCTCTGCTTCCTGCATGCAGATGAAATGCTACCAGCTGGCATCTGCTACTGTGCCATCCCCAGTACAGCAGACTCTAGACCACTGCAACTGTGAGCCAAGGCAGACTTGTTCCCTTAAGCTGCTTCTGGCTGTGGTGTTCATCACATGTCTTTCACAAAGTGTTAAAGCCTGTAAGATAGACTAGAAAATCTCACATGTCACAAACACTTAACTTGGTGAGTTTGCACACACTGAGCATTGAGCTAGTGATGTCACTAGCACCAGGGACAACACTAGAATGTCTGAAGCCTTTCTTTCACCTGACTCTCACCAGTCCTCCCTCCCTCCCTCCCTCCCTTCCTGTGTTCCTTCCTTTGTTCCTTCCTTTCTCCCTTCCTTCCTTCCTTCCTTCCTTCCTTCCTTCCTTCCTTCCTTCCTTCCTTCCTTCCTGCCTTCCTTCCTCTCTCCTTCCTTCCAGGTCTTCCTTCCTTCTTAACTTATTTCATTCCTCCTTGTCACTCTTCCTCTTTCCCTCTCTCTCTTCCTTCCTCTGTCCCTCCCTCCGTTCCTCCCTCCCTTTTCATAAGTGATGTCATCTGTGAAGCTCCTGGTACAGAACTGACATCTACTCCCTTAGGGTTGGCTGAAGCTCTGGGCTCATTTGCATCTCTGAGAGAAGAAGGGGAGAAGGTCTAGCAGCTGGATCTAGTACAGGTTGAGCTTGGGAAAGTGCCTCAGGCAACAGCAGGACCTCTCCACCACCCCCCTCCTGCCACCCTAGTTTTGTACTAGGAATAACCTAAAATGTACTTAGCCCAACATTCTGAGCCCTGAGGCACTTGGAGCAGAAAGTAATCCACGTGCTTCTGACTCATTTCACTCACCTCAAAGGCTCTTCAGAGGGGAGTTTGGCTGCTATGAAATCTGCAAACTAACTTTTCTCTGCAATAAAAATGCATCCACTGAACCTGTATCCCCAAAGAGAGCTCCGCACAGAACTCCTGTTTGCGAGGGATCTGGACACAGCAGCAGCACAAACTCCAGTCCCTACAAAGCTGTCTTCTGCTAGCCCATGGGCCACTTTAACATCCTGATGGAAGGTACAAAACAAAGAAAAATAATGCTAAGAAATGATTTTTTTTTAAAGGAAAAGGTTCTTTGGGTTAGGAGGAAATTAAAGTTACATAATTTGGTTTGGTTCAATTTCTACTTATTTTATGATGAAATATAAATACATTTTCTCATTTAATTTTATAAGTGGTGATTGAATATAATGTTTTCTCTGCTATGCAAAAATTGATTCCCTCTCTCCCTTTCTCTCTCCTTCCCTCCTTCCTGCTTTTCCTCTTCCTAAAAACTTAAAATACACATTCCAGACAAAAAGTAATTTGGTGCATTGTCAGGCATGCTGCAGTTATCTGATCCCCATCTCACACCAGCAAACACTGTCCGTGGCGAAATAAACAAGTTTTCAGGACAGATACAGAAACAGGGCATCTTAAACCCATTTTGGCTGCTGCTCGTGGGTGCGGACAGAAATGACACAGGAGATGCCAGGAAGCCCTGGCATAGGCTTGGGTTTGAACCAGAATCTGGTATATACACTTCATGTATATACCTTTCTCTGTGCCCCGAGAAAGGTGGCTGCATGCTAATCCTGGGGCAGAAACTGCGGAATTCACTGACTTTCACAAAAACTCTTTTAACTTCCTAGTCTGCTTGATAAAGAATAACCAGGCAGGGTCTCATGGGATGGATGCCTCACTGGGCGGAGGAGCATCCAGACAAGCCTGGCAACCTGAGTTCATTCCCTGGAATCCATATTAGGGAAGAAGAAACCCACCTTGCAGGTTGTCCTCTGCTGTGTGCACACACAAGTGCACATACATACCTACATGCACATACACACACATGAAAAAATAAATGGGAAAGAATAATAGTAAAGAAAGAATGTCTAGATGTCAACTGTTCAACCTACATGCACAACCAGCTCAGATATTGATTCAACAGACTGGTCATTTCACACTGAGAGTTGATTTAAAACTTCTGTTAGAATCTTTCAGATTTGACCTCTCCCTCCCTCCCTCCCCCCCTCTCTCCCCCTCTCCCCATCCCC
>NC_034599.1:63372890-63374437 GCF_900095145.1 Mus pahari | reverse complement strand
TGGGATTAAAGGTGTGTGCCACCATGCCCAGGCCAGGTTTTTCTCACATGGGCTGAATTCATGCCTGACAAGTTAACCAAACTAGCTGTAGGTTAAGTAAAGTATTCTACTGCCATTAGTTTTGAATTTTGTTTTGTGTGTGCGTATGTGTGGGTGAGTGTGAGCCGTGAGGGTGTTCTCATATAGACAGAACACTCAACTATTCAGGCACGCATGAAGACAAGAGGTCAGTGGTGAGTGTCTTTCTCAATTTCTCTCCACCTTATTTCTTGAGCTAGGGTCTCTAATGTACTCTGAAGGTCTGGCTGGCCAGTGAGACACAGTGGTCCTCATCTCTGCCTCCCTAGGACTCTGGCTGTGTCCCGCCACACCTGGCTTTTGTACGTGAGTTCTGAGGACCTGAATTCAGGACCTCCTGCTTGAACAGCAAGCTCTTCACCCACTGGGTCATCACCCGGCTGTTGGAGAGTTTTGAATTGATGAAGTTTATATCACCTGCCTGGATCTTCAAGTTACTTGGGTCTAATAGTTCCCTATTCTGTCGAGAGCCATTATGACATATGGTAAATGAAATGCAATTTTCCCAAGTAGCTTGTTTAAAAAGGAGAACTCAAAATAGCTTTGACTTCACTGTGAAACTTTGCTGCTTTTTTCCCCTTATGACAGGAACCAGGTCAATAAAGATGGGCAGAGAGGCTATGGAGAGGAAAGGTCAGAGAAATGCCTCGGGCAGTCTTTTTCTTTTCGTTTTCTTATTTTTATGAATGTGTAGGTGGTGTGTGTACATATGTATATGTATGTTCTCTTGTCTGTGAGTGCATATATGGACATGTGTGTGCACATGGGTGGGAAGCCCTGAGTCTGGCATCAGATGTCTTCCTCAATAAGTATCTGGAAGGCAGTGTCTCTCACTCAAACTCAGAGATCCTGGATACAGTTAGTCTCTGCAGCCAGCTTGCTCCAGGGATCCCTCATCTCTGCTCTTTAAGGCTAGAATCATAGGTGGACTGTCACAGCCACACTATAGTTCTGAGAATTCACAATCCCATCTTCTTGATTACATAACATGTCCTTTAAACTCTACTCCATCTCCTCAGTCCCACTGAATGTTTTAAATTGTATTTCCAACCACTTACTGCAAAGCATCCTGGGGAATAGGTGTTACTGTCCCCAACAACAGAGCTACACAAGAGTACATGGCACTTAGAGACTATTTCCAATGGAGCAGAAGAAACTCTGTTGAGAGCCAGTTTCCTACTGCATATTGTCCTTCTATATAAAGTATTCTTATTTAGATACCATCTAACTAGAGACGTTAAACAAAAATGCCATCAATATTCTTGAAAGAAGAAAGATCCCTTACATGGGCTGCTTCGTGTTGGTGATGGGCAAGAATTGACATACAAGGCAGCCTCTGACCTCTACATCTGCTGTGTCATTCACACACCTGTACTCACACATACTGAGAACACAGAGAGAGAGAGAGAGAGAGAGAGAGAGAGAGAGAGAGAGAGAGAGAGAGAGAGAGAGAGAGAGAGAGAGAGAAA
>NC_034599.1:63357690-63372875 GCF_900095145.1 Mus pahari | reverse complement strand
AGAAATAAACAAAAGATAACAAAGAAAACAGTACATATGTATACATATGTGTCATATATGTATATACATATGTGACTGTGCATATGCATACATATGTACTGTGATTATATTACCAAAGCATTGACCAAATACATATTTGAATTTGATAAATTATATAACATATCTTAGCTATATACGTTCTGCATGTCCCTCCGTGTCCCTCCTCCTATTTCATTTCTGCTTCCTAAATAGTCTATAGTATAGTCTACTTCCTATTTTCATGTTTACATATGTGTGTGTGTGTGTGTGTGTGTGCGCATGTGTGCACACACACACACGTGCGCACGCAGAACCCCATTTGCCCACTTCCCTCCTATAGTGCCTAGCACCCTCTGTATTCTGCTTCCATGTCAATACACTTAGCATGCTGGGAAATTTCTCATTAAGGAACCCAAGACAGTGGTTTGCCTCCCTTCTCCTTTCTCCTACTACAAGACCTTGTCCCAGCTCTCGTGGAAGGTTCTTTGGGTGCTAGCACTTTAAGCTTCTGTGGCTCACTGCTGACTGCTACTGTACATCCTTCTCTCCCAGCTTGTTCCCTCCTTCCTTCACCTCTACTTGCATGACTCTAATGTGTCTGTAAAACCCTTGCATTTCTCTGTAACAGAGGTAGAAGCCTTTTTGAATCCTTCAGTCACAAGCCTCTTTCTTTTCCCTAACAGCTTAGTGCAATCTGTTTATGTCCTGTTTGAGGTAATCTTATCCAGTGTACTGGTGGCAGGTATAGCCCCATATGTTTTCACCCATTTCCTTCCATTACACTACAAATATCCTAAGGAGAGAATCTATGTATCTGGTGGATAGATAAGTCCATGGCAGCAAACTCCAATGTTTACCACCATCACCTATGTCATTAACTTATATTTGGGACTGGCAAGATGATTCCATCAGTAAAGCAACTGTCGTGGAAGCATGAGGACCTAAGATCTGTCCCCAGAAGCCACATAAGAAGGCAAGCATCATAGCATGTGCTTATAATGCAATTTCTGGAGAAGCACAGACAGGAAATCCCAGAGGACTCGATGCCCAGCCAGCCTAGCTGAACCTGAGCCAATGAGAGACACTGTCTCAAAAAAACCAAGGTGCATAATATCTCCAAGAACAATACCCAAGGTTGATCTCTGCCCTCCAAGTGCACATACATCTGCCTGTATATATGCACACAGCATGTAAATACACACATTTGAATAATAATTTTACTGCTGTATATAAACATTCTGAAACATGAATTTTACTACCTTCTCTCAGTTACTCTTTGAAAATTTTAACAAAATTATCTTAATTTCACTGAGGAAACTAAGGTCCAACAACCTATGGAACGCATCTGTACTTGCCAGAAGACAGGATGGAACTCCTGACTCTTTTTTATTGTTGTTGCTATTGTTGTTTTGTTCTAATAAAGTAAGGCACCATGGGGAAAAGATAGGTGGAAAATAATCAAAATTTGTTTTACCACCATCATAAATTATTTAAAATTTTATTTTTAGTTTTATGTATGTGTGCATGCACACATGGGTACAGGTACCCATGAAGGCTATAAGAGAGTGATAGATCCCACAGAGGTAGAGTTACAGGAAGTTTGGAGAGGCCCAATGGAAGTGCTTGGAACAACACTAAGGTTCTCTGCAAGAGGGGTACCTGCTCTTGACCATTGAGCCTTTCCCTCCAGTCCATCCAAGATAAATTTGACAGAAATAAGCTATCTACAGGTTACTAAAGACAGATGAGAGAGGCTGTAAATGACTAAGCAAGCACTCTGTCGCTAGAATATTTATTTATTTATTTATTTACTTACTTACTTACTTACTTACTTATTGAGACAGGGTTTCTCTGTGTAGCCCTGGCTGTCCTGGAACTCACTTTGTAGATCAGGCTGGCCTCGAACTCAGAAATCTGCCTGCCTCTGCCTCCCGAGTGCTGGGATTAAAGGAGTGCACGACCATGCACACCTGGCTCAGAATATATATGATACAATGAGCCTCCTTAGATGTAGATGGTGATACCCTCCCTTTATAGAAGGAGAAACTGAGGCTAGCAAATTCTAGGTTGCAACTGAAAGTAGCAACCCAGACCACCTGCAGTGGCCTTGTTCTGAAGAACATGCTTTTCTGCTATATGGGGGATTTCTCTAAGTCAGTGGAGCAAAAGAAAGATAAAGAAAAATAAATTATAGAAATTAATTATAATAATATGTGCTGAGAATTGATGCAGAGACAGGTTCAGATATTTCCACAGGGAAAAGTAATACATCCTAGCTAATGGCCTCCTTGCTTTTTGTTGTGTCTTATTCACTAATTTAAATTGATGTATATACCTATTTGCTTTATGATGTCTATACTCCAAAAGTAAGCAAACACCAGACCTCTTTCACCAAGAACAATGATGCATAGAAAAGACCAGAGTAAGGAGAAAAATGTATTTTATAAATGCTAAAGTAACAATGAAAGATGTGAATAAGGAACAGGGGCTGCTTAGTTAACAATGCAAGTGACAAAATCATTAAACCATGTAGTCACTCTTAGAGGGAAGAAAGAAAAGGACAGAGATTGATGAATGAGGTGGCTCTGAGAATGAAAATCTTGCCTGCAAGCCTGATAACTTGAGATCAAAATCAGAAGCCCACATGGTAAAAGGGGAAAATTAATTCCCAAAGTTATTCTCTATTCACCACATACATAGTTCAGAACATGATGTACCCCTAAAGTAAATAATTGTAAACAAGAAAAGAACAAATGAGACAAACAGGAAACACACAGTAAGATGAACTTGAACATACTCATAATTGTATTAGATATAAATGCTGTAAATATTCCAGCAGAAAGGCAAAGATTGTCAAATCTGAGAAAATCAAAGCTTTCTGTGACATTATGAGGAAACATGCTTTAAACATAGTAAAGCTAAAGTTTAAAAGTAAAAGATGCCAAAAATGATATTATGTAATTCTGTATATTTTCCTTTTTTCCTGGCTTCATTTATTATGTTCTATTTTTCAGCTGTGCAATTTGTGAAAGGATAAAACACACTCTACATGAAGTCCAGGCTTCATGTCTTATTATTAACTGATCTAGTTATTAGCAAAGTGAATGAAGAATAGACTCAACATCTGTGGTTTTTTGAATCACTTCAACAGATACAACTTTCCTTTTAGGGAAAAAAGAAAACAAATATTTATATAGGTAGGTTTAAGTTTGAATAAAATATTTTAATGCTAAAGTGAAGCACTTCTGGAGCTAGAGAATTGGCTCACCAGTTATGAACACGCACAGTGCCTATGCAGAAGATCTTTGTCTGGTCTCTAGCACCAACAGCAAGTAGCTCCTACTACCTGTAATTCCACACCAGGACATTTAATGTCCACTTTTGGACTCTGAGGATACTAGCAGTTATGTGAGCATACACACACACACACACACACACACACACACACACACAGAGAGAGAGAGAGAGAGAGAGAGAGAGAGAGAGACAGAGACAGAGACAGAGACAGAGACAGAGACAGAGAGACAGAGAGACAGAGAGACAGAGAGAGACAGAGACAGATAGA
Organism: Mus pahari; assembly: GCF_900095145.1. NCBI lineage: Eukaryota > Metazoa > Chordata > Mammalia > Rodentia > Muridae > Mus > Mus pahari. Next base: position 63,369,292 of record NC_034599.1, on the reverse strand, counting down.
GAGAGATCTAAGTTTTTAAGGAAATAACTTAGCATGTACTTATAAATACCACCACCACAACAAAAACCCTGGAATTCTCTAATATCCTGTCATCTGTAAAGAAATATTTGCTATATATTTCATATAATTTTATTACCAAAACTGAGTTACATTTTCTTCTTTAAAATGGAGTCATTATGTACATTAAGTCTACTTTGCACTGCACTGTGTGTATCTTTTCAAATCAATGTAATATCTAGAAAGACTAATGACCACAGTCCCCCCTAGATTACACCGCAGATATTCACAATGATAACTATAACTAAGTTAGCACTGTGTGTCAGACACTGATAAGAGCTTTTCATGTATCATCTGTTCCATTTTCATATCACTTGCTGTGACCATATACTTTGAATCATCAATAGGCCAAGTCGGAATTTTTAGGAAAAAGTTGAAATTTTCTTTGGCATTTACTTGGCATATACACTACTTCTCTGTACATTTTGTATCTGTCTGCTCTTATTTTCTGAGGCCCATTCAATGCAATGTTCTACCTGTTGAATGTGCCCTGGACAGTATGTGACCACAAAACCATATTTTGTTTGACATATTGATTCAAAGCTGGCAACACTCTGTGGTGAATGATGTGAATCCTTTTAAATTATGCTGCTATATCTCCCAGGCCTTCACTGTAGGTCACTACGTTGTTCCCATGTTTTTACATATTGAACAGCAACGAATATCGTTGTGTGCACACTAGTCCTACTAAATCATGAACATCCAACGACTTGCCTGATTGCAGATGTTCTCTGGAAACTAAAGTCCATACTTGGTATAGAGTTTGAAGTCATTCAGTGGTAATGGGCGCAAGCCTCCGTCATGTGTAAGTTGATATCCATGTCTCTCATTTCAACTAGATATTAAGATACATTGCACTACAGAGGTAGCATGTATGACACAAAAATCAGTGGACACTATTTATAAATCTGGAATTTCCCCCCTCCTTTCCCAAACTCCAGGGCCCTTTGTTCACATTTACCAACACATTCCTGTTCTCACTGATGAGTTAATACAGGTCTCTTTATGCAGTACCATGCAGTGACTCAGTTGGCATCATTACTCAGTTGGCATCTTTCCTAATCAATATAGAGTTGTCTACCAGCCAAGTAGTCTACAACAGAGCAACACTGAATATGTAGTGTGGCCCAAGGTCATACAGCCAGTAAGTGACAGAGTCAGGATTCTAACCCTGCAGTGTTCTGACTCCAAGACCCATGGTCCTCTGTTCCATATTTACTGTGGCAGAAAAAAAGCAGACTCTGGAGACAGACAGTCTGGCATTGTCACTTGGCTAACACTGAGTTAATTGTCACCTTCTCTGTCCAATCTTTCCTCACCTGAGAAGGACTTGGAACAGTATCTACCTCACTGCGAGATCATAGAAGTCAAGTGAACGGATGAATCCAAAGAACAAAGCACATTGCTTGTCAGATAAAAAAGAATTCAATAAACCCATGAACTACTATGTCAGTAAAGTATGCATTGTGGAGAAATTGCTCAGTGGTTAGGAAAGTTTGCTGCTTTCCTAGAAGATGTGAGCTCAGTTGCCAGTACCCACTTTAGACAGACCATAACCACGTATAACTCCAGCTCCAGGGGATCCAAACACCAACTTCTGCCTCCCCAGGTAAGGCACATGCCTTACACACACACTCATAGATAAAAAATAAGCCCCTTTTAAGCATTGTGATAATACTGTGATAAGCTTGTATCATTTACATAGTTTCTGTTTCTCTTTTCTATCACTATTCTTTATAAAGCTCAGAATGGTTGACATTTTTGCATTTTAAATAATGTTTAAAATTTATTGAGCATGGAAATACCTTTTTATTTAAAAAGAAGCTACTTTACTTTTCAATGTAAAATTTTTAGTCCCACTCATTAAAGAATAAAGGGAAGGAAGGCAAGAAGGCAAGCAGAAAGACAGGAAGAGAGGGAGGAGAAAAGGAAGGAAGGGAGGGAGGAAGGGAGGGAGGGAGGGAAGAGGGAAGGAAATGACTTCACAGGCACTGATGGCTATCACACAGTATATCCTGAACACCTGAGTTTTGGCAATCACCAGAAATCAAATGCTTGCCCCACAAATAAACATAGTTCCCCTTATATTTCTCTTTACAAGGAAGCCTGAGCTTTGGACATAATGATCTTGTCATTTCATAGAACATTTTCTAATAAATAAAAACACTAATTCTCAGGAGAGAATCTCCTTATACAGTTGATTTAAAAAAAAGAGCTTAGGGGCTGAAAGACTGCTCAGTAATTAAGAGCATTGCTGTTCTTCTAGGGAACCAGCGTTTGGTTCCAAACACCCATTTCAAGTGGATCACAATCACGTTACTCCAGATACAAGAGGCAACACCCTCTTCTGGCCTCTGATGGCATTGTATTTGTGTGTTTGTGCATGTGTGTGTATGAACACACACATGCACACACACACACAATTTTTTTAAAAGGTTAATAGTCTTCCAAAACTCTCCTGCCAATTGGTGTTTGTGAAATTTTGAGGATATTATTATTTATAAAACAAGCAATAACAGAATAGAAAGAACAGAGTCTATTATATAGTACTGCTAATATACATTTATAAAAGAATACGGTTGTAGTCTGGAGGAACTCTGACACACACACACACACACACACACACATCTGTAAACAAGTTGAGACTATACACACAAACTCTCACAGAGATCTATACAACTGACACAACTATCAAACTGAATCTAAAATACAAGCCATAAGCTAGAAAAGTGGTTCTCAACCTATGTGTTGTGACCCCTTTGGGGGTCTCATATCAAATATCCTGCATATCAAATGCTTATATTACAATTCATAGCAGTAGCATAATTATAGCTATAAAGTATCAAGGAAATAATTTTTATGGTTGGGGCTCACCACAACATGAAGGCTGTATTATAAAGGGTCATAACACTGGGAAGGCTGGAAACCACTGACTTAAGGTCTCACCCTGTTTTTGCCATCAGTGGTCAGAAAAGGAGTGGTGGCTTTATTCCATCTGTGTTGCCTTTGGTGTGTTCACAGCTATCCAAAAAAAAATGACAAGATTATGATCTTGAAGATTCATAGCACAATAGTCTGGCATTTAAACTTCTTGTACTTAGTGGAGTGCTTGTCCTGTACCCATGAAGACCCAAGTTCAATACCCGGAAGCCATGTGTCTTAGTTACTTTTCTACTGAGGTAAAGAGAACCCATGACCAAAGTAGTGTATAAAGGGAATCATTTAACTGGGGGGTTGCTTACAGTTTCAGATCGTGAGTCCATGAACATCATAGCTCTCTTAGCATGGCATCAGGCAGGCAGACATGGTGCTGGAGCAATAGCTGAGAGATTGCTTACACATTAAGGCAACAACTACAAGTCAGATAACAGAATTGAGTGAGCTTTTGAAACCTCAAAGTCCACCTCCAGTGAAACACCTCCTCTCACAAGGCCACACCTCCCAATCCTTCCCAAACAGTTCTACCAACTGGAAACCAAGCATTCAAACATATGAGCCCATGGGGCCTATTCCAATGCAAACAATCAAACCTTCAAAAGGTTTTCCGAGGTGGGTTTTGTTTTGTTTTAATGCCACATATATGTTTGTAATCCCAATGCTAGGAGGTAGAGTCAGAAAGAAGGATCCCTGGGGTTCAACTACTAGATAGTATAGCAGAATCAGTGAGCTTCATGATCTGTGAGAGTTCCTGTTTAAAGACAATGAGGTAGAAAGCAATCTAGGAGGAAGCTCTGTGTGGACCTCTAGACTGCACATTCAGAGACATACACGTGTAAGCATGTATGCATACATCCATGTACTTGAACTCATACAAATGAACGTGCACATACATACACTGGCAAATCCTACCATATATGATGTGTCTGCTATTTGCATGACAGTATCTCATTCCACTTCAGTCTGACCTATTGAGATTGTCTAGGTTTGACTTGTAAGAAAACTCAAATGAAGGTCAGTGAAGGGAGACAGCACGGCCTCCCTTGTGTACTTCGATAAAGCAGGTATTTGAAATCTGTCTCAGCAGCATTTGATTCTCATTTGAAGGAAGTCACACCCACCTCAGGAAACCTTCTGAAGACACCTCTAAATGTCCTTTCTATGACTTTCTGTGCTCCAGTCTATCAGCATTCCACACCCACTCCTACAGGATTGATGGCAAGCATCCATACAACACAAAGAACACAGGGTTTCATCTGGACAGTGCATTGTGCAAGCAAGGCTCTGTGGAGTCCAGGCGTCTGTGACTCACCCATCAGTTCTGGAATCTCTTTCAAAATTTACTGATCTCCTGACAGGAATGGGCAATGGCTTCACAGAAAATGTAAAGCTCTGAACCTTTGCCAGACTCTCAAACCCAAGCACAGCCCAACTGCTTACGCTGAGGATGGGCAATAACTTTGTTCTTCTGGCTCCTGCAAAGTCAAAGATGTCTCTCCTTCCATTCCTCCAGGCTTAATGAATGACAAATTAAAGTCAGCCAAACATGGGCCTACCAAAGGAAGGGCTGCTGGAGACAGATTTCAGATCAAATAGCCTTGGGATTTTTTTTCTGATATGGTTAAGCCTGAGACAGTCCATTTAGTGAAGAGGCAGGATAAGAAATCTGATAAAACAAATATATATATATATATATCTTTCATTACTGCTAAGGCAGAGGTTTGAGGAAACAGAGTGATAGTAATGAAGGAGAGTTGTATGCACTGGTTTCAGCAGGACCCTGGTAGGCTTCTCTATTCTTTCCCTTAGTAACTGGATGAGGTTGCTTAACTGCTCTGAGCCCTAGTTTCTTCATCCACAAATAAGGATAATATCGCTTATTATCTAGTCTCATTTTGAGAGCCAATTGAATTAATTGGGAATTTATCTGGGCACACATAATGAGGACCTCCGATATTGGTCATATCCCCATATTCCAGAAGTTTGGAGACTCTATAGTTAAAGGAAACTTACAGAATTGAGTTCAGACATCTGATATTATAGCTTAAAGGTGAGACCCAGGAAATTGAAATCTAAAAATATGTAATTAGATAATGAATGGATTTCATTCTAGTCCATTGTGTATGTAGCCACTTGGGCACTGTGTAAATCTTGTATTCAAAGATGCACATACATATCCACCAATCAGCACAGAGTTTAGATATGAAGCAACCTATATTCACATAGATACCTGACAAGAACTATTAAGGACTGGGCTGGGGAGGCACTGAAGTGCTTGCCTAGTATGCACGAAGACCTGAGTTATTTCCCCAGCACCCAGTAAAAAGCCAGGTGGGGAGGTACACACCTATAATCCCAGTGCTGAGAAGGTAGAGACATGAGGATCCTAAGGGTTCTCCAGACTAGCCAAATTGGCAAACCCCATGAGAGACTCTTCTCAAATAATCAAGATCAATAGTGACCATGGAACATCAGGTGAGGCCTCCATCAATATGTGCATGCACACACATGCACGCACAGACACAGACACAGATACACACACACACACACACACACACACACGCACATGCACATGCATGCATAAAATCAGAGAATTAAGAAGGATTGTTTTTTAAAGCCTCAAGCATCAACATCAGGCATTAGGACCTTGATATGTGTAATGTTTGTTCTGGTTGGATTTTACCAACATGGCTTCAGAGTCACCCGAGAACAGTCACAATTGGAAGACTGGCCTGTGAGTGTGTCCATGACAAATTTCCTTGGTTGCTAACTAATGCAGGAGGGTCCATTCCCTTGGGAGCAGTACTATCCCTAGATAGGTGGGCTCTATAAGAAAACCAGCCGAGAGTGGACCTGGGAGCAAGCCAGCCAGCAAGGAGGGTTCCTCTTTCAGGTTCCCACTCATGTTCTTGCCCTAACTTCCCTTAGTGATGGACTATAACCTGCAAGAGGGAACAGATCTTTTCCTCACGTTTGTTCAGATCATTTTGTCACAGCAACAGAGTGAAAGAGTATCCTCAGCTAGGGGTCCAGAATAATAAATTCATTGGAAGACGGCCATAGGCTGACCTGCCATAGGGAGGTGACCATCCAGTTAGCAACCTTAGTTTACATGAAACAGAAGTCCATGAGTGGTAGCTCATACAAATGTGGGTGGTGTAGTTTAGATATGAAAGGGACAGGTGAAAATGGCCAAGCACCAAGGGCTCAGTAAAAGTTTCCTGGAGCCACAAACCTGAGGGAGTCTACTTTCAGGGGGAGACTAAAATGGGAAAGGGGGACATGGTCAGACACGTCTTGGACGATGGCCTCATCTCTGTGAAGCGGAGATGACTTAGTTCTCCCATGACAGGCTGTTGGGAAGAGACAGGACTCAGTATGTGGTCAGCACTGAGTGCGGATTGGAGATGACTTAGCCCTAGAATTACAGGATCCTGGGAGAATACACCATTTGGTCTGTGATGAGTGCTAAGTACTGAATGCATCCTCAGCTACACTCCAAGTTTTATGCTCAAAATCCCTGCCAGGCAGTGACAGTAGTTCTCTTCATTGTTAAATGTCATGCTTGACACAAAGCTAGACTATATCCAGGCAGGGACTTGATGCCAGATGTCTGCAGCTCCAATTCATTTGTCACTATCACCACATAATTAGCCATCTATCATAACCACTACTCCATATAATCCTTGACATGACATGCAAATAATTCCCTTACCCAACCATGAACACTTGTTATAAGTGCAACACTCTGCTAGATACCACGGGAGAGAAAAGCAAGAAGTGTAGTCCTTGGAATCAAGAGTCAAGAAGACTTCTACCTAGAGAAATAGCTCAGTGGTTAAGTGGCTGCTCTTTCCTGTGTACCAGGGTTCAATTCCCAGCATCCACATAGTGGCTACAACCATTTGTAGCTCCAGTTCAAGGGGAGCCGATACCCTCTTCTAGCCTCTGTAGGCACCAGGCACACACAGGACACACAGACTTAAATGCAAGGCAAAACATCCATACACATATGATTAAAAGAATTTTCTTTTAAATAGAGTCACGAGGACTCAAAGAGCTCTCCGTGTCCCTAGCAGTAAAACTCAGCTTCTGCTCCATCCATTCTCCGCTGATGCTACCGCGATCCAACAGCCTGCCTAGCAACCCATCATCTAGGAGATTGAAGTTGTAAACTACATCGCTCATCTTCCCCCTAAAGGGCAACTACAAAGGCACTGTAGAACACCATGTCTCTCCTGCCTTAGAATTCTCAGGGTCCTCCTCAGCTGGACCATTTGGAATCTTGGTTACCCAGCTTATCTAACATCTGCTCTGTGTACCCAAGTCTGGCATGGACAAGAGCTCTCAGATGCATCTTTAAATGCCCTGTCCACCTTGGTGCTGATGTCTGGTCCTCTTTTCCCAGAGACTTCTACTAGAAGTTGGTCTTTCCTTTCTAGCCATACGTTGCCTGGTGTTTAGGTGGTGTGAGGGTCTCCCCACCTCACTATTGCTTCTTCCAGCTACCTCACTACTAAACACAAAATTGTTGTTTTCATTTCTGGCCTAAACAGAAATTAATTGATTCCAAATTATTTTACAAATCAATTAGTTGGCTAGGCATGGTGGTGTACACCTTGAATCCCAGCACTTGGGAAGCAGAGGCAGGTAAATCAAAGTCCAGTTGGCCCAGTTATTTCCAAGCTATCAAGGGCTACATAATGAGATCATCCTCAAGACAATAGTAATTAATTAATTCAACTGATAAAAACTATATATTATATATATTATAAAGTTTAAAATATGTATATATAGTGGAATAGCTGAAGCAAGCTAATTAACATGTATTAATCGTATTTTTTAATATTTTTAATAGTTAGCATAATTAAAATCTACTATCAGCAGTTTTCCAGAACATAACACATCACCATTAACTATAATCATCTTGTTGCAAAATGGTTCTCTTCAACTTATTAAATGTTGTGTCCTTTGGTCAACATCATCTATTCCTTCCCCATTCACTCCAGATATTGTCTCCATAGTTGTCTTTAATACTTCTTTACTATGGGTTAATCCTTTAGATTTCACATATAGATGAGACCATGTGTAAAAAGCATACTGTATGGGGCTAGATAGATGGCTCAATGATTTAGGGAATACTACCCTTCCAAAGGACCTCAGATTGGTTCCCAGTACTCACTGATTGTTAAATCCATCTCCAGGGGATGTTGACACTCTCTTCTAGCCTTTGTGGTACATGCATACACATATACACACATGTACACGCACACCCATAAGTAAAAATAAAACCTTTAAAGCACTCTAAGTACATGTCATCAGATGGAAACTCTCACTATAACTCAGTTGCAGTGACTTCCTGCCTGAGCTCCAGGCTTATCAGTTTTCTACCGTTCTGTAATCACCATTAGATTCTGGTGACCTTAATTCCTGTTATCTGATCCATCCCACTCGCAAACTACTTCCTGTGGTCAGATCCTAGACTGATCATTGCCAATAGCCTCCCAGTTTCACATTCCTTTCTCTGCTCTCATAGCTCAGCTTTTCCTACACACCCACTCCAGACTCCGTGTAGGGCCCTGGTTCTCTGGTCTTCTGATCTGTTTTCACCATTTATTATTTCTTGTATAACCTCTCCGTCTTGATGCCATGAGCTGTCATTCTTGTAAAATCCTCCCCTTCTTCTTAGCCATCTCTCTTGTCATCAGCTTACTTAGAAAATCCTTATCTGGTTTTCTGGATTTTGGCTTCTGGGAGGCTACAGTGTAACTTTCTTCTATAGTCCAGAATCAGGATCTGTCTGGCTCCAGCCACCTCCACCACCCCATCCAAGTTCAACACCAATGAGGTCAAAGTTGTATACTTGACGTGAACCAGAGGCAAGGTCAGCACCACATCTATCTTAGGCCCCAAGAGCAGTCCCGTAGGTCTGTCTCAAAAAAAAGAAAAATGTCATTAGTGTTGATATTTCCAAGGCAACCTGTGACCAGAAGAGTCTGAGGATTACAGTGAAACTGACCAGACCATCAAAGCCCTCAAGGAGTAGCCAAGAGACAGAAAGTAACAGCAGATCATTAAACACAACGGAAATGTCACTTTTGAGGAGATTGTCGACCTTGCCCAGCAGATTTGACACTGATCTTTATCCAGAGAACTTTCTAGAACTGTTAAGGAGATCCTGGATACTGCTCAGTCTCTGGGATGCAATGTGGGTGTCTATCACCCTCATGAAATCATAGATGATGTCAACAGTGGTGCAGTGGAGTACCCAGCTAGTTAAGAAGCAATAAGAGACAATGTTTCAATAACAGACCATCTTAGAAGAGAGAAATGAAGAAAGAGATGGAGAGGAAGGAAGGAAGGAAGGAAGGAAGGAAGGAAGGAAGGAAGGAAGGAAGGAGAAAGAAAGAAAGAAAGAAAGAAAGAAAGAAAGAAAGAAAGAAAGAAAGAAAGAAAGAAAGAAAGAAAGAAAGAAGGAAAACCTTACCTGTTTAATAACACCCACCCATCTCAACATTGGCACTTGAGAAAATGAGCAGGGATAGGGCAATAAGATCAGCTGACTTATTGCACTTGAAATGTATGTTTTCAACATTACACATTTCCTTAATATCTTAGTTAGGGTTTTAATGCTGTGAACAGACACCACTACCAAAACAACTCTCATGTGGACAAGATTTCATTGTGGCTATCTTACAGGTTCAGAAGTTCAGTCCATTATCGTCAAGGTAGGAATATAGCAGCATCTAGGCCACCATGGTTCAGGAGGAGCTTAGAGTTCTACATCTCTATCTGAAGGCTGCTAGCAGAATACTGACTTCCAGGCAGCTAGGACAAGGGTATTAAAGCCCACTCCCACAGCAGCACACCTAGTCCAAAAAGGCCACACCTCCTAATATCGCTATCCCTTGCCCCAAACATATACAAACCATTACATTTAATAACTGACCTTATACCCATTTGCCCCAGCCTTTTTTTTTTCAAGACAGGGTTTCTTTGTATAGCCCTGCCTCTGCCTCCCAAGTACTGGGATTAAAGGCATGTGCCACCACTCCTGGCTCAACCCCAGTCCTTCTTTAGGATGCCAATCAAAGGTACCCTCCTCCACATACCCACGCTGCAGGTACCCAGCCCAGACATGTCTGCTCATTACCTCAGAGATACTGCTTCAGTGCCTGCTTCCTAAATATTTAACTTGGTGCATATTTGGAATTTGACAAGAAAATGAAAGTTATTTCACATTTATGACCTTAAAAGAAAAGTCCCTTTCAGCACGAAGTCTCTCTCTTTGCAACATCTATTTGTGGTAAAATTCTGTGAGCACTATTTACAATTATCATCTCCTCCTCACCAACCCTTGTACTTTGTGAGGTAGTGTTCCCCTGACTTCTTCTTAAGGTCTTGCTACTGTTCAAACCAAGTGACCAATTCCCAAAGCTTTAAGTGTTTTCTTCAAAGGTTCTCAGGATTTTTTTTTTTTTTTTACCGAAATATTTGGAATGTTCTCCTACCTCACCATCTATCTCCCAACATTGCGATCTTAATTCTCTCCCCGCTTCCTTGCTTGTATCTAAAACTGGATCTTTTATCAGCTGATGTCCTAACAGATACTACAACTCAATCTACATAAATAATTCTTTTCCTCTGTCCTTCCAGGCTCGAGCCTCCTCCCTGAGTATCCCTCAACCCAGTCATTGGTACCGCTAGTCACCCATTTGCTCAGGACAAAAACTGCTGAAATATTCTTTATGATATTATCATGTTTTGTCTCCTCCCCATAGCACACAAATCCAGACCATCTTCTAAATCTTGAATGTTCTCTCAAAAATATCCCTTAGGTCCACATTCTGCTTCTGTTGATAAAGGCTCTAGATTTGTAAACTAGACCTACCCTCACAAAGCAATAAGAATGGTGACTTAAAAACTTGTTTTTAAAACTCCTCTGGATCTTCCGCTAGAACTATGTCCAATTTTCTGAGGAACCACCAGACTGATTTCCAGAGTGGTTGTACCAGCTTGCGATCCCACCAGCAATGGAGAAGTGTTCCTCTTTCTCCACATCCTCACCAGCATCTGCTGTCACCTGAATTTTTGATCTTAGCCATTCTGACTGGTATGAGGTGGAATCTCAGCATTGTTTTGATTTGCATTTCCCTGATGATTAAGGATGTTGAACATTTTTTCAGGTGTTTCTCAGCCCTTTGGTATTCCTCAGTTGAGAATTCTTTGTTTAGCTCTATACCCCATTTTTTAATAAGGTTATTTGAATTTCTGGAGTCCAGCTTCTTGAGCTCCTTGTATATATTGGATATTAGTCCCCTATCAGATTTAGGATTGGTAAAAATCCTTTCCCAATCTGTTGTTGACCTTTTTGTCTTATTGACAGTGTCTTTTGCTTTACAGAAACTTTGCAGTTTTATGAGGTCCCATTTGTTGATTCTTGATCTTACAGCACAAGCCATTGCTGTTCTGTTCAGAAATTTTTTCCCTATNCCCATATCTTCAAGATTTTTCCTCACTTTCTCTTCTATAAATCTCAGTGTCTCTGGTTTTATGTGGAGTTCTTTGATCTACTTAGACTTAAGCTTTGTACAAGGAGATAAGAATG
>NC_034599.1:63344421-63357620 GCF_900095145.1 Mus pahari | reverse complement strand
GGTTTTTTTTTTGTTTTGTTTTGTTTTGTTTTGTTTTGTTTTGTTTTTTAATCACAATTGCTCTGTAGTACAGCTTGAGGTCAGGCATGGTGATTCCACCAGAGGTTCTTTTATTGTTGAGAATAGTTTTTGCTATCCTAGGTTTTTTGTTATTCCAGATGAATTTGCAAATTGTCCTTTCTAACTCATTGAAGAATTGATTTGGAATTTTGATGGGGATTACATTGAATCTGTAGATTGCTTTCGGCAAGATAGCCATTTTGACTGTATTATTCCTGCCAATCCATGAGCATGGGAGATCTTTCCATCTTCTGAGATCTTCAGTAGATCTTCATAGACTTGAAGTTCTTATCATACAGATCTTTGACTTCCTTTGTTAGAGTTACACCAAGGTATTTTATATTATTTGTGACTATTGTGAAGGGTCTTGTTTCCCTAATTTCTTTCTCAGCCTGTGTTCTCTTATGTGAGGCTATGCCAGTGCCTGGCAAATACAGAAGTGGATGCTCACAGTCATCTATTGGATGGAACACAGGGCCCCCAGTAGAGGAGCTAGAAAAATTACCCAATTAGCTGAAGGAGTCTGCAACCCTATAGGAGGAACAACAATATGAACTAACCAGTACCTCCAGAGCTCGTGCCCCTAGCTGCATATGTAGCAGAAGATGGACTAGTTGTCCATCATTGGGAAGAGAGGCCCCTAGGTCTTGCAAACTTTATATACCCCGGTACATGGTAAAGCCAGGGCCAAGAAGCAGGCATGGGTGGGTTGGGGAGCATGGAGGGGGGAGGGTATAGGGGACTTTCGGGATAGCATTTGAAATGTAAATGAAGAAAATATCTAATAAAAATTGTTTAAAAAACAAAAACAAACAACCTCCTCTGGCGAGCATTGCAAATAAGGGCAAAGTCTAAAACAGGGTATGAATCCATACAGACATCATAGCAATGAGGACTCTGTAACCTGGGACTTTTAAAACCTAGAGAGCCCAACTTTAAGTTTTAATAACCCATTCTCTGTGTGGAGGGATTAATGAAATGCCTATATAAATCCAAGACCATTAGGAGTTATATCTTTAATGAGGAAGAGTATACAAAATTAAATTCTGCCCACCCACAATCATCGGCAAGAGGAGTTGCAGAACAGTGGATGAGTCCTCCGTGATGTGTATTTACAGTCCACCTGAACACCGTGAAGATGGCTAAAGCCTGATAAGCTGTGGATTTTATTTAAAAGGTACTTAGGCTCTTGGCCAGTAACAGCAGACTCCCTGTGGCTGATATGAGTTTTGTACTTAGCCTCAAAGGCATCTCACAATATTTTTTTTTCTGAAAATAGTGATCAAACCCCAGATTAACAGAATCACAAGACAAAATACTCACAGCTGCAGACAGAAACAACAGATGCCAAACACAGGCCCACAGAGACCAAATGTGGGAAATGTCACATGTGACCATGTGGAAATTTGTATGTGTTTATATAAAGTGAAAGCTGGACAGAACTATAACTTAGAAACTCAAAAACACCTAAGTTGGGGTAACTTTTAGCAAATGCAAAAAAAAAAAAAAAAAAAAAAAAAAAAAAAAAAAGTAAGAGTCAAGAAAAATAAAGAAATTTTAACTAATCAAAGTTTGGTTAATAATCAAAACAATGATGCATAAAGTTGACCTTATTGACAAATATTGCATATGGCATACAACAACTGAATGATATGTACCTTTAAATACAGTAGAACATTAGCTATTTGCTCTATATTAAGATGACAAACATGAATAATTGCAATAAATTTTACATTAAAAATCATTCAGAGTTAGTCAAAGAAAAGAAATAGTAAGATATGGGTGAAATGAAATAAAAAAATTAAGTAAAGCTAAAATAATGTACAGATCATCACAAAAAAAAATCCAAGCCTGATTATTTAAGAAGCTGTGAAGGTCTTAAGCACTTTAAAACTTATAAGACTGTTACAATCTATAAAAGGAATGGTTTATCGAAACCTGTCTTTAAAATGTGTAATTATGTAATTACATATATTAAGGGTACCTATGTTTGGGTACATGCACTCACGTACCACTCATGAGCACAAGCATGGAGTTCCATAGAGGACATGAGATGCCTTGGAGCTAGCTGGTTGTGAGCCTCCTGATGCTAGTGCTGGGAACTGAACATTGAGTGCTTTTAGCTGCTGAGCAGTTTCTTCAGGTTCCCAGTATGCCTGAATATTTATATTTATAAATTATTTATAGAAATAGAAAATTAGTACTGTCTTAGTCAGTGTCCTATTGCTCTGAAGAGACACCCTGACCACAGCCACTCTTCTAAAACAAACCATGCTTAAGCCTTAAATATGGCTTGCTTACAATTTCTGAGATTAAGTTCATTATCAGCATGGTCCGAAGCATGGCAGCATGCAGGCATACATAGTGATGGAGAAGGGGCTGAGAGTTCTACATCTGGATCTGTAAGCAGCAGGAAGAAAGAGACACTGGGCCTGGGTGGGGCATTTAAAACCCCAAAGCCCACCCCAGTAATAAACTTTCTCCTATAAGGCTACACCTCTTCAACAAGGCCACACCTTCTAATCCCTGTCAAATAGCTCAACTCCCCAATGACCAAGCCTTCAAATATAGGAGTCTATGGGGGATATTTCTATTCAAACCACCACAAGTAGTAAAACTTTTACAAAACCACACACATAGAAAACCTTGAATATCATAGCAATAATAGATTAAAAATAAAAGGTTAGGAGCATCACATTTTCTGAGTTAAAATTACATGATACATTCATAAAATTTAAAAATAGAAGCAGATGTGCAGAATAGAATAGAGAGCCTAAAACCAGCTCTGAACCTATATGGTAAACTACTGTTTATAAAGGTCCCCAGAGAGAGTCCATGGAGGAAAACATGGCCAATATGTGGTGCTGGGAAACTGGATGCTCTCACACAAAGGATGTAACCGTGTTCTAGGTGTGTGTGTGAGGTGTGAGAGGTACACAAAACAGATTAAAGTGAGAAGTGCAAGGCCCAAGCCCATCAAACTTCTGTGAAAGAACATGGCAATAGTTCTGGAACACTGGCCTTGAAAACTTTTGGGGATGGGGGATTATCTCCAAAATCTCAATCAACAAAAGGGAAAATAAGGGAATGGGACCATAGCTGACCAAGACACTTCTGTGCAGCAAAGACAACAACAACAACAACAACAACAACAACAACAACAACGAGAAAACCACAGCGCAATGAAAAGGCAATGCGCAAACTTATGGAAAGTACTTATAAAGTACATATGCCATGAGGGGTTAATTGCCCACATTTTATAATGCAATCTTACAATTCAACAGCAAAATATAATTAAAAATAAAAAAAAATACTTGATCAAAAAGCAGTTCCCCAAATAGAAAATAGGTGAGCGTTTAACAGGACTAATCATCAGGCACATAGAGACCATCCCAAGATGACTTAACACACCCTAGAATGTCTGTTACAACAAATAAAAGCACATAAACACATTAATGGATAATTAAAGAAGAGAGCAGAAATAAAGATGTGTGCAGCCATTCTGGGGATTAGTACCAGTGTTTCTAAAGAAAATAGAGCTACACCAACCAACATGACACAGATAATAACCCAGCACTCAACTCCTCTGCACCATCATATGCAGTAGCCAAGATATAGACAGAGCCTCAACACTTATCCATAGATGACTGGGTGAAGAAAATGTGGTACAGGTTTATAATGCATGATTATTCAACCTTAAACATGAAAGATACCTTGCTAGCTGCCACAATCCAGAAGCCAATTTGCTGTGTGAAGGAAGAAAGAAAAGTGTTGCATGAACTTATTCATGGGCGAAGGATAAAACAGAAACAAACACAGAGCACACATTTAGAGAGGGGTTAGGGATGGTGCATAGCCATAGAGTGCTTGCCCTACAGAGGACATTTGCACCACCACCTATAAGGCTCAGGGAATATTTCAGAAGACGAGGGTGGGGAAAATGTAAGGGTCAGAACATAAGGAGAAACACTATGAAATATCCTCCTGGACATGGCACAGCCTGTGCACTCAAAATCTAACTATGGCAGCAGTTGTTGCCTCCTATGGACCTATTACAAGACTGGCCTTGCCAACTGTCAACAATGGATTGGCCCTATTCCTTCCCAATTAAGTACTGGCTCTCAGTGAATTCTTGGGTAGGGGGCAGATACTGTCATTAGTTGTATATCCACCTATGAAGTCATCATACTCCAACAGAGTTCTAAATCACTGGTTACCCAGATGACCCTAGTTAAACTCAGTTGGTCACAAGACAAAACAACAACAGTCAAGAATGTGGGAGCAGGGTTTGTAAAGATGACAGAAAATGAAATGAATAGGAGGGAGATTAGAGGCTTGGGTGACAGTAATCAGAATACTTTGTGTAGATGTATGAAATTGTCAAAGAACAAATTTAATAAACGGTCTAAAAAAAAAAAAAAAAACAACTGCCTTAACCTTGCTACCAAGCTCGACAAGGGCAACTCCAAAGAAATAAATCCCATGACATCTAATTCATAAACATTGATGCATTGAGCAAAATTTCCAAAGAAAATCAGCCAACCAAATCAAGAAATCCATCGAAACCAGAACACATCGTGACTGAATAAAATTCCTTTCATCAAGGCAAACCTGATTTGCATTAAAGAAAGCATCAACTTTATGTAATCACAGATTAAGGGACATAAACATATGCTCATCCCCACAGTGGAAGAAGAGAGAGCATTCCATGTGACTCAATATTTATTCACAAATGAAGACACTATCTGTACATTAGGAGCCCTGGTGAATTATTAGCACCATGCTACAACTTAGTAAAACAATAAGTCTAATGGAGGTTGACTGGCTTACACTTGTCCACCTAGGCTTGGTTTCCACTTCTGGGTCAGATTTAAGGATGTCCATATTGGGTTTTTTAGGCTTTTCTGAACATATTCTCTTGAGGCAGCAGAAGCAACAGAAAGGATAGTAGAAACTTGGGATATTGCCAGAAGCCAACGCTTGGACCTGCCATGCAATTGTTCCATGAGCATAATATATCATACAGTGTAGTCTCCAACCAAATTCGATGTTGTTGAGGTGGGGGAAGTTTAGCGTGTTAAGAGGGAAGATTTGCAATGTTATGGGGCAAAAGGCATAGATACAGAATGAGTGAGACATTAGGGGTAGTGTGGAAGTTATCCATGAGGAAGTGAAGGGGACTAGCCATAACTGAATGGAGGAGAATGAAAAAGCCTGCAAAGAGCTACAGTAAATAACAAGAAAAATTAGACCCGATACTGGAATGGCTAATGCTTGTGGTTCAGGAGAAAACAAGGATTTTTCAACTGCTACTCTTGAGTTTTAAACTCATTTAAATATCTAAAAATAGGCCATTCCCAAGTTGTGGTTTTTAATTTATTAAATTTCTTAGTTAGATTACAAAGTGTTGTGACATTTCTTTGTTCATTACCTCTCCATACTTCTCTCCTCCCTCCTCTACCTCTCTCCTTCCCTCCCCTCTCCTCCCTCCTCTACCTCTTTACTTCCCTCCCCTATCTCTCTTTTCCTTTTCCTGTTAGTCTATTTTCTCACCACACACAATCTTGCTTTTCAATTTCATGCCACATCTATCCCATAACTTCATTATTAGGCACTTTTGTTTAATTTTTGTTGGGCATCAGAGATCTTAATTAATCCTGCAAGAAAACAGAAAAAAAAGCATAGTAATGAGTAAAGGAGGAATAAAGATTATAGAATTCTATATTTGAAAACCTCAAAGAATAGAGGTGCTATTTGAATAAATAGGAAATTATATTAAGTTTACTAACAAGAATCAATATACCAAAGTCATATATTAAGACTATGTGAGCTAGGAACAAATACATTCTTAAAGGGATACATTGAATGTATATATTAAGAAACAGTAAATACCTTTCAGAGAAAAGTCTAAAACTTTATTGAATAATTTCAAAGACCTAACTAGAAGAGTATATGGTCTTTGTGGGACTTTGTATGTCATATCATGCCCCCTGCCACCAATTTGTCTATACAATTCATTGACCCTAAGCAAAATCAAACAGGACTTGGGATTAAACTTGAAACTTAAGGATATATCCCAGTTGGTAAAGCACTTGTCTTGCAAACGTGAGTTTGTTCACCAAATCCATGTGTGGTGGGGCACACTTGTAATTTTAATGCTGGGGAGGTGGAACTAGAAGGATTCCTGGGGCTCACTAGACTAATCTACTTGATAAACTACATACAGGCCAGTGTTTGTTTGTTTGTTTGTTTAAGGTAGGTGGCATCTGAGGAAACACAGAGGTTATCCTCCTGTCTACATACCCAGCAGGTTAGTATCAACATGTATGTAGCTGGGAGCTGGCCTGGTTACCTGGAAGAAATGGGCCCTGAGGCATCAGATTAGCACATCTTCCCAACTGATGTTTGCTTAGAGGTTAGTTAATAGCTCTATAATCAGCTCTATAACAGCTCTAAATAGGTCCACAATCCATATGCAATTGAGACAGTAGGTTAAGGAAAAATGGGGGTGGGGTAGAGAAAGGAGTTGAGAATAAATGTTCAGAGACTGTTCATAACAATCTGTACAGACTCATGAGTCACTTCAGTTGGAGTCTGAATGATTTAAGATAAGAATCAATTCACTTAGTCTAAGGTTATAAGTGGTACTGGGATCTCAGCAATAGGTCAGGGTGTCTGAATTCTCAGAGGAAGTTTTTATAATTATTCTTGAACAGACATTGGGTAATGAACACTATGGGAGTGACATTTGATATTTTTCCATTTGAACTTGACCATTAACCAGGGCTTGGACTTTTGTAAGAAAAGACTCGGGTTCTAAGACATTGGTTCTCAACTTTGGCTGACATTGAAAACACATAGTAAGATTAAAAGATGCCTGTCCCAAAGATGCCACTCAACACTGATTTCTCTTCTCTCTCCCAGCCCTCTCATCCCCAACCCCCACTCTCCCCAAACCTGATTCCCTCCTCCATTCCCACCACACTCCCTCTCCCCACACACCAATGTTTCACCCAGCTCCTTCTCTACTTCTGCTTCCAATGATGTTATTTCCCCTTCTGAGTAAGACTTTAGCATCCTCCCTTAGGTCCTCCTTGTTACTTAGTGTCTTTGGGTCTATGAATCGCAGCTATTCTGTACTTTATGACTAATTCATTTTAAGGGCATCTCTGGGACAAGCTAGAAGAGATCTGGGACAGGGGAGCCTCCTGGAAGGGGATGAAGGATGACACTAGCTGAGACTCCTAGAAGGGAGGACATGGATCTTGAAGCGGACACCTCCTGTAGTCAGGCAGGCCTTCCAGTAGAGAGAGGGGAACATTAACTCACCCACAAAGCCTTTGGCCCAAAATTTGCCCTGCCTATAAGATGTACAGAGATAAAAATAGAACAGAGATTGAGGGTATGGCCAACCAATAGCTGGCCCACCTTGAGACACATCCAATGGGAGAGAGCCAACCCTTGACCCCATTAATGATAATATGCTATGCTTGCAAAGTGGAGCCTAACACAACTGTCATCTGAGAGACTTCATCTAGCAGCTGATGGAGACAAATGCAGAAACCCACAGCCAAACATTAGGCTGGGCTCCGGGAGTCTTGAGGAAGAGTCAGGGGAAGGATTGAGGATGCTGGAAGAGCCAAGGACATCACACAAAGTCCTACACAGCCAACTAACCTAGGACCATGAGGGCTCACAGACACCGAACCATTAACCAAGGAGCATGCTACCCTCAGACCTGTGTAGTAGATGTGCTGCTCAATCTTCATGTGGGTCCCCCAACAATTGGAACAGGGGCTATCTCTGATTTGGATTCTGTTCTATGCCTTTGGATCCCTTTCCCCTAACTTGGTTACCTTGTCTGGCCTCAGTGGGAGAGGATGCACTTAGCTCTGAAGAGACTTGATATGCCAGGGTAGTCTGGTACCCAGGGAGGAGGGGGGAACCCCTTCTCCTTAGAGAAGAAGAGCAGGATGTGGGAGAAAGGGGAATGGAGGATGGGACTAGGAGGAGAGGAGGGAGGGATGCTTCTATCAGAATTTAAGGTGAGTAATTTAATTAATTAATAAAAGATTAAAATATGCTAATATTCTATGTTTGCTGCACCTACCAGCCTAGACTCCCATCAGTAAGTGACTGGATTGTGAAAACCTGGTGTGGACACACAGTACAATTTTATTCAGCTGTAAAGAGAGGCAAAATTATAAAATCTGCAGAAAAGTGGGTGGATCTGGAACTTACTGTATTAATCAAGATCACCAGACTCAGAAAGACAAATACCACATATTCTCTCTCAATGTGTGGATACCGGTATATATGCATATATACTTATATACATAGATGTACGTGCGGGGTATAGATCAGGAAACTCAAGAGAGAGAAAGGAATGCTAAGGAAGGCAGCAGTGGTGTGTGTGTGTGTGTGTGTGTGTGTGTGTGTGTGTGTGTGTGTGTGTGTGTATGTGTGTGTGTGTGTGTCTAGTGGGGAAAATAGAACAATTAGGCATAAGAATAGGAGGTTCCTGGGGATGGAAGAATAAACTATGGGATGGAGTAATGGGAGAGAAGAAAGGAGGAGGGCTCAACAAAAGCTAGTTTTACTTGGAAATGGCATTGTGAAGCTACTCCTTGTGATAATTGAAAATAAAATAAAAGATCTCCATTCCCAAGCCACACTAAGTCAATGGATCAGAAGCCTTGGGATTGAGACTGGGAGCACTGGAAGAGTGTAAGATTTCCCATGTGACTATAGAATGGCAGGTGGAGAAGTGCCATTCCCAAATCCTGCCTGCAGCATCAGAAGATTCTGACATGCCCATTGCCTGAGTCTTCTCTAGGTTATCAAACCTGAATGTTTGAGGGAGGAGCCTGCACAATCTTCAGTGCTCCAGGCTACCCAGAGAACTGTCAGATCTGGGAACCTCTGGCTTCAGGCACTTCTACCTGACACCAGCCAACATCATGCATGCCTGCTGGAGTTTTCCTATAACAGGGATTCAATTCCAAGATAGTTAAATGGCTCTTTGATTGGTGGGTGACAAATACTATCCATTACAATACTGGAAAAAGCAATCCAGTATTATTGAATATTTTTGAAGACAAAAATAATACTGTCTTTAGATGATAAAAGCTCCACTAACAAATACATATTCGACTTTGAGGTTAGTGGTAGGTGGTCCCAATACCACCAAACCCTTCAGAAGCCTTTTCCTGCAGTAAGGAAGGTTGATGAAGATTCAAGGCACGTCTGTAACTTTTCTGCAGACCCCCAAATACAGCCCAGTCATATGAGCCATATAACACCTCTCCTGTTCTCACAGCTTGGGAAAGAGGAGAGGGCAAGGTGGTGATAGCAGGAGGCAACATCACACCAAATATTATAATAGTCCTGCCAGCCCCGCCGTACCTGAGAAGTGTAGTTCACACTCACAAGAGCGTGTAGCGAGTTCTGCGCCTCTGGCACCTCCTTGGCAGGCATGTAACTCCTAAATGACTTAGCAAAATTTGGATCTCAGGAGGCCAGGACACTCTTCTGTAGCTGGAAATGAGTAAGAGTCCTCTGGGGACCCCATGAACACAGTGGCTTTGAGTGGTCTTTTCCTATCTGTCCTTTCATGGGGCAATTGCCAGTCACTGCACAAGGAAAGAAAACTCAAGCCTTGACTGCAGATGGACTGAGGACCTTAGTGAACAAAGCCTTTGTCTGAAGTGCATCCTATTTTCGAAGACAGTGTTATAGATCATCTCTCATGCCACATAATGAGACCCATTCTGATTCCAGAACAAGAAAGAAATGGTTCAGGTTCGCATGCCACTAAGGCCAGAGCTGAGAAATGCAATAGGAATCTTTCCTCCAACCCATGCTTTCCCCTCTAAGGTAACTGTAGCCTTTGACATTGTCATGGTGCCTTGTGACCTGAAAAAGGTACTCTATTACTAATGGAGAAAGAGTAAGGAAAATAAAAATACCATGTCAAACACTCAGTAGGCACGTACTGTGACAACCCGCTTCTACCTCCTGGATCTGTAGACTGCTTCCTAACCCTGAAGCAAGTCAAAAACTTTAACAACAGAGCCTGATGACATCATGACTGGCCAACACATTGGGGCCCCCACCACAGTTCCTTTGATCAGAATGGCAGGACATAAGACTGGGTAGTATATTACCCTGAGCTTCAAGGTCCAATGTGTGCATTGGAAAGGGCCCAAGCTAAGCCTCTAGTCAGTAAGGGAAGTCAGAGAGCCTTGACCAGTTGGCTCTGGTCAAGTTCCTATAGTGTTGTTCATATTTCCCATCTATAGCTATTACAGACTTATGTAGAGGTTAGGCTAGTTTGATGTTAGTGTCACCGGAGATTCAGAAATGCTTGCAATCTTCCCGGGAATAACTGAATCAGTTACTTTTCATGTTGCTGTGACATGCTATTTGAAAAATAGCAAAATAAGGAAAAAAGTGTCGATTCTGGCTTACAGTTCAATGAGATACAATCTATCATGCTGGGGAAGTCATGGCAGTAAGAATGGGGGGGGGCATCTAGTCTGTAGTCCAGAGTCAGAGAAGGGCTGGGTTATAAAGCCTAAAACCCCGTTCCCACTGCCCCAGTGACCTACTTATTCCGGCAAGGTCCCACCTCTGACAGGCTCCACAGCCTTCCCAAAGAGCACCACTAGCTGGAGACCAAGTGTTCAAACACATGACCCCAAGAAATATTTTATATTCCAACCACACCATCCCTTTTCCCTATTCTCCATTCTCCCTCCCCTACCCTGAGTGTATTGTTCACACAAGTGTAACGGTAAGAGGCAATGGGATAGCCATGTAAGAATCTAACTCTTGGACCAAAATGTTGATTTTAAAAGCCTTACTGTGACCTGTGGCTTTAGCTCAGGGCTAAAACAGACAACCACTCCATTTCTGTTCTTATGCCTATCTCCTTGGATCTAAACTATGGGGCCAGTGAACATTCTATGAGCCAATAAACAAGGAGAAAGAAGGCAAATGTAGGACCATTCACCCAGCCAAGTATATGGAGACAAAGGAGAGACAACTTACATGAGACTGGTTACATTCAGTCCTCAGCAATTCAACTACTGGGAGGAGGGGCCTGCAAGACCAAAGAAGAACTCTACCTTAACCATTTAAAGGAAAACTGCCCAGAAAATATGGTCCAAGATATGTTGTGCACCATGACATGACCTGGAGGCAAAGTAGGACCTCAGTGGAGGCAAAGGGAAGGATTAAGCCCACTGGTTGGAAATGGGGATGTCCTTACCATATAAAACACTTGCATTCATCTTTTCTTTCCTTTCTTTCATTTGCTAGTGTATTAGTCAGGGTTCTCTAGAGTCCCAGAACTTATGGGTAGTCTCTATATAGTAAAGGAATTTGTTGATGACTTTCAGTCTGCAGTCCAACTCCCAACAGTGTTCAGCAGCAGCTGTGACTGGAAGTCCAAGGATTTAGCAGTTGCTCAGTCCCACAGGGCAAGCAGTCAAAGGGGAGAAAGAGTGTAAATCTTCCTTCTTCCAATGTCCTTATGTAGATCTCCAGCAGAAGGGGTAGCCCAGATTAAAGGTGTGTGCCACCACGCCTTTAATCACAGAGACCATGAACTCAGAGGTTCTTCTGGAATTCATAGCCACTATGCCTCAAGATCTCCACACCAAGATCCAGGTCAGAAACTTGTATCTTCCAGCCTCCAGATTAGGGTCACTGGTGAGCCTTCCAATTCTGGATTGTAGTTCATTCCAGATATAGTCAAGCTGACAACCAGGAACAGCCACTACAGCTAAGAACTATGTTTAGAGATTAAGAGAGATGAGTTCTGGTGAAAACAACGAGGCCAAATCACCCTTCAGGATTTTTCATAATATTTTCCCTGATTATTTGGGAATTTCACATCCCAAACCCCGAGGACACCCACTTCTCACTCCTCTCAGGTTTTTAATAATTCTTAATCTTTACTGTCAACTTGCCTGGATTTAGAATCATTATAAAAAGTATTCATGGGCATGTCTATGAGGGGGTCTTTAGAAACATTTAAGTGAAGAGGGAGGACCACCCTGACTGTAGATGCCCCCCCATTCCATGGGCCATGTCCTAGAACGAGCAACAAACAGGAATCCAGCAGCAGCTTTTATCTCCTCCTGCTTCCTGATTCCAGGCAGCAAAGTGACCAGCTGCCTCACGTTTCTGTTGCCACACTGTCGCTACCACAATCGACTGTACTCTGAAGCTAAAAGCCAGAAGCAACCCTTTCTTCCCTAAGTTGCTTCTTGAAAGCTATTAGCTCACAGGGATGAGAAAAGTGACTAATGCGTCTGTGAACGGGGTTAATGTCCCTATAACTAATACACTGAGAGGTGACTGGCCACAGAGCCATTTTTCTTTTCCTTTGTCATTTGTAGCAAGAATTTACCCTTGGGTTTCTGGGTATCTACACGGAGGAGGCCACTCTCATTCCTTTAGGTACGCTGAGCTCAAGGGTTGCTGTTGACAAGGGATAAGAAAAGTCTTTTCTGTACTGTCTCAGAAGAGAGCCCTCTTAGGACATTTCAACACTCAAGATCAGTCCCTTGTCAATCTGGCATTCTCTGGTTTGATCCCCTAGTAGCTGTTAGGTTGGGGCCCCCTTGCCTATCCCATTCACAGCATAGCTTCCTCAAACTCATGTTCCTCCTGCTTCCTGTTCTTTCTAGCCCCAGGTTCTACTAAACTGCATTCCGACCGTGCTGTCTCCAGCCAGCATCCTTTACTGGCTGCTCTTGCCTATGGTTGAAATTAGTATTTAACATAAAATGCGGGCCTTTAAAAAAAAATAACCAATTCCTTTATAACTTCATATTTTTCTTTAACATTGTTTAAGAGAATGTTTGGGGGGTTCCTGGCACATGCATGTATACTCTGTTCTTTCTTCCCTGTATCCTGCTATGCCAACTTACTTCTATAATATAGGACAAGACAAGAGAAGGATGGGAGGGGGAAAAGGTAGGGGAAGGAATGGAAGAGAAGGAAGGGGGAACGGAGGGAAGGAGAAAACAAGAAGAAGGGTGGGTAGGGAAGGGAAGAGGACAGGAGAGGAGGGTATGGAGAGGTGAAGTGAGAGGAGAGGAGAGGAGAGGAGAGGAGAGAAGAGGAGA
>NC_034599.1:63338714-63344366 GCF_900095145.1 Mus pahari | reverse complement strand
GAGGGGAGGGGAGGGGAGGGAGGGGAGGGGAGACATGGAGGAAAAATGGTGAAGATGACTGAATTATTGGGAGCTAGGAATTGTGAAGTGTCAGTGGATATGGCTGACTGAGAAATCTTGTAGCATGCTGGATGACAGCAGGATGAGGAGTACCCATGGGTGGTCCATAAAAGGAAAACCCATTACCCACTGCATTAGGCTGCCCTCTCCTGCTTCCACCAATGGGACCTGATAGGATTAGCCACCTTCTCTTCCCTGATACTTGTCCCAAGGACTCCCCGTGCCTGACTTCCAACTGCATGACAGCAAGCAAGCCAAGCACAGCCAGCTCTCTGCTCTGACCCGATCCTCCGTGCTCATTACCGGCTGGCTGCCTCAAGAATAACAGAGCACTCACCAGTGCAGTGAGGAGAAAGAACAGAGTAAGCTTGAGACCTTCTACCCTAAAGACAAGGCAAGCGATAGCTATTAATGTGGAGAAGGAGGATTCCTAGGCTAGCGAGATGGCTCAGTTGAAAAGTATGGCTCAGTCTTACAAGTATGAGGAACGGAGTTCATTCCCAGCATCCACATTAAAACAAAACAAAACAAAACAAAACAAAACAAAACAAAACAGCAGCAGCAACAGCAACAACAACATAAAACTCTGACTTGTAGCATTCACTTATAATCCCAGCATTGGGGAAGTGTAAACAGAAGGATCCATTGGTTTTGCTGAGGTTCATATTCAGTGAGAGACTCTCATGAAAGAAAGAAAGAAAGAAAGAAAGAAAGAAAGAAAGAAAGAAAGAAAGAAAGAAAGAAAGAAAGAAACAAACAAAGAAAGAAAGAAACAAAGAAAGAGAAGATAAATTGATGCTGGCATCTAATATCAACCTCTTGTTTCTACATGTGTGCATAGTGCATGCATGCTCACACAAACACATCGTACACTCACACAAACACAGTTTTTAAGAAATTGATATTCCTCTAATAATGAGTCCACCATCCTCTTGGTATGTTTGAGTGCCATATTTGACACTGGACTTTAAATAACCTTTTGCAAAGTGATCAATCACAACTAATCTCCTATTGTCTTTTGTTCTGCATGTTTCTGTGTCTCACATTTGTCTGTTCTGTTCTAATTTCAGACAAAGAGAGCTTAAGCAACTTTTAAAAAAGGAAAAAATGCTTTTGAATATATCCATGAATATTTTAGCATATATTTTGTGTACACATTTAATATTCTCTCCAGGGCACACAGAGCAAAGAAGCAGGGAGAGAAAGCTAGACCACAGTTCAGTGCCTGCTACCCTATAGCTAATCACAGGAGTAAAGGGCAGAGTCCCCAGCAAAGCCTGACTGGGTCCAGTGTGGCCAGAGAAGGACATGGAACCATTCCTAATCAGGTTCAGAGGGGGCAAGACACATGAGAGGACACAGGGAAATGAAGATGCAGGGGGACAGAAAGACATTGCTGCTGCTGAGCACCTACCCTTCCCAAAACAGCTAACCACTTCTCTACTTCCCATGATCCTGAACCTGTGTTCTCTGGGGGAAGTTTAGGAAAGCTCGGCTGCTACCTTCCTCCATTACAGGGGATGCTAGTACAGAAGTAGGGAGCTCTGCTGCTGTCTCTGGGATGCTATTGGAGAAGCCATGGGCGGGATGCTCGTATCTAGAAAGACTTTTAGATAGTGTCAGGGCTAGATTTGAGTCGGGAGAAAGAGCTAGCTTTATACAAAGGCCCTCCACCTTGGAAACTCTATGCATGAAAGTCTTTAGGCATAAAAGGATGTTCATAGTCAACAACCAGAGGTTCTGCATGACTACCTAGCATGGAAAGAGAGGAGAGGAGAAGAATGACTGTCCCTGGCTGAGCAGAGCTCTTTTGCAGAGTAACTGGTGTATGGTATTCAGGGTATAAACTTTCACTGGGAGGTAATGGAGTTAGAGCCACTAAAAGATTGGAAACTTTTCAGCTCTGAGATTTAGAAGGTTCACTGAGGTGGAAGTGTGGGAATCGCATGAGAATGGGGAAGTGAGGGGTTTGCTGTGGGACAGAGGAGAGATGGCAAGGGCCTCTGTGGAGGCATGGAAGTGGAAGAGGCCAAAGAGATGGGGAGGGAACAGTGTGATCAAGTATATTTAGGAACCCAATGGACAAGACAGAAAGACTGGTGTGTGTGTGGGGGGAAGTCTCCTACTTTCACTACAAGTACTTGTGGGTGGGACAACAGAGTTAGGCCTAAGAGCTGGATTATCTGGTGACAAAGCCTGCTGCTTCTATTGGTCTCCACTATGACTTTGGGTAAGTTACTTAACCATTCAGTGTAACTGATTGAGTACCCATAAAAGGGGTAATGAGATATCTATATCTATATCTATATCTATATCTATATCTATATCTATATCTATATCTATATCTATATCTATATCTATATCTATATCTATATCTATCTATCTATCTATATATATATATATCTCATTACCCCTTTTATGGGTACTCAATCAGTATCAATATGTGTGTGTGTGTGTGTGTGTGTGTGTGTGTGTGTCATTGTGGAACCCTTTAAAGGACTGAGAACAGCAGAGCAGCATTTCTCAGAAAATATGTGTTGTAAGTCAGTGTCCAATAGTCTCTGGAACCCTTGACCTTCAGGATGCCGGTGAGCATGGGATTAATTAAGTATTGTTGGTGTTTTAACTGGGGTGGAGGGTTGTCTATACTGAGTTCAGCGTATGCTCCAATGGCCACTATGGGTCTTCAGACTCTCTGTAAAGAATTTGGGACAAGTGAAAAAAATGTTGGGTAAGCATTTACTACTGTTTGTACCAGTTTGACATTGTTACTACATCTGTGGCACATGGTCCTTTCATATTGTGCAACCAGATGGATGGGAACTGGAGAAGCACAATAGCCAGGTACCAGAGAGTTGAGAAGCATTGAGGAGGACTATAGCTTTCAGGATTTGTTTCACCTTAAAGTTTTGAGACACACAGATGCCCTGGATGACTCCATATCATCGACACGAGGATACCTACAAGAGGAGCAGTCAGTCTTTTGCAATTTTGAAGGTTCCCTACATGATGTAGTCACATGAAGCAAGTAGTGAGTGGAATTTTCTAAATTTTAGTGTACAAGAAAATCACTTGTGGCCTGATTGAAATACAAATTCATTAGTTCTAGAGTGGGTGGTCTGCAAACCAGCAACCTTGCGAGCTCCCAGGTAAGGCCCAGATCATGTCCATAGACATCCTTCACAAGTTAGATTCCCATGAACAGTGAGAATGTATCTAATCAGACTGCAAACACTCACAGAGCAAGGGTTAAGATCTGCTCTGTAGAAACAGACATGAAGGAAGGGTAGACAGCACTGAGGAGATGATCACTCAGACACAGATGCCAACTAGGAAGTAGCCAGATAAGACCTTAGGCCAGCACAGCCAATGCTCGTAATCACCATGTCCCCGCTGCGCCGTATCTCTGTGGAGGCTATTTCTGGTGTTGATTTGGGCTTCCATCTGCTCTGTTTCCTCTCTTACCCACCACTCCCACCCCCACCCAGTCACTGGTTTTCCAACAAAGTAACTTGTGGAAAATTATATAATTCTCTTGGCTCAATTAAAGAGAAAAGCAAATGTGCCCATGTGGAAGCTTAACCCTAGGTAAACCTTGATGCCCACCTCTGGATTCCAGTCAACTTGGGTAGGAGTTTCTCCTAGGAGTTAGGAACACTCGGAGAGAAACAGACAAAGGGAAACAGGTTAAAACTAATCCTAAAAGATAGTGCTCAGAGTCCATGAACTTCTTCATTAGGGAATCTTGGTCTCCTAAGGGATAACAAGTCAGTAAAACCCTGTGTTGACATCCTATACCAGGCTAGGCTACAGAGGGAATGCCTCACAAGGTCCTTTCTGAACCCCCTTAACATTCAGCTCCATGATTTTGCAGCCATAGCCAAGAAAATGTGACTATCAGAAGACCTTGGCTGGAAGTGCTGTTCTCAGGGTCCTTGGGTCTCTTGATGTTCCACATCATTCCTGCCTGGAAGGACAGCCAGTCCTGTCTCTGCTTCCAGAGGACGTTGAATGTGTCCCTACATCACACCAAAGTGAAGACAGTGTATGAGACTCTCATTAGAACCTAAGACTTCCCAGTCACACGGTAACCACATCTTACATAGTCCAATGTGTCCTTAGCTGCTAAGGGTACTGCATGGGCTTAGTCTACAGAGCAATTAAATAAACATACTTCTGTTTTCTCTGTAGAATCAGCCAACATTGGGATAATTCAGACAACTGGCAGGCATGTGAGACCTGACAGGAAGTCCTCTCAAGGAGTCATCAGGCAACAAGGAGAGTGGCCGCTGGAGAATGGGAACTCTAGGTTGGAAGAATACAGCAGACATATACAAGCAAGGAAAGATGATTAGAGTGAGCTTCATGGTTCTGAGTTAGGCCTACACATTGCAGAGGTTGTTTGGCACACAGCCATAATGCTCTAGTGTCCGCCAAGGAGACAATGAACCCTTGCCGTAAACACAAGGATGCGATGTTCAAGTCCTGTCCTCAAGCTCCACCCCAAAGGGTCTGCCAGAGGATGTTGGTGGGGGTTGGCTCCCGAGGTGACAGATCTGGAACGGGAAAGGACATGCACGTCTCCAAACATCCAGACAAGTTGAAGGACATACCTGTGTCTGGGGATTTGGCTGCATGGGGCTGGGGAATTGCCAACTTCCCAATCTAGCTCCTGTCTTAATAGTGTTTTATAGTGTTTTATGTTAATTAAATGTCGACTGTAGGCATGTGCCAAGAGGCCCTGAAAAAATCTGGTGCGTGGGGACAAGGGGACAATTGTACTTACTCCAGCAGTCATCGCCAGATGCCCACAGACCAAAGTGTGAGAGGGAGAATAGCCCTAGTCTGGGCCCTCTAGAGAGCTCGGTGGAAGTCGACAATAGCGGCAGAGGGGGCTAAGGACGAGGCTGGAGCTTCTGCTTAAATAGATAACAACAGGATTGGACTGCTACCCCATCCCTGAGCCTATGCCTTGTGCCTTATCCCTCACCTCCTTGCTTCCAGTAGAAACTGCCTCTGCTGGTAAATTGAAATTGGAACATATAGGAGGAAGGTAGAGACTACTGGTGCACAGCAGAGGCAAATCTGCCAAGAGTTCGGATTATGGAGGCACAGACTGGTTTGCTTGTTTTAGAGCCTCAGGCTGCACAACTCACACCTCACATATTAGAAGCATTTATTGTAGGCCAGACCCTATGCTGAGGCTGCACATGGCCCCACAAAGCTATCCACAGAGGAAGAGTCCACTGTCGAGAGGAAATAGGAGAGGAAAGATGTTAGGTGGCTCTTGGAAATGATGCTCTCTAGGTGGAAGATAGCTCAGGTGGGGGAGTACTAACTTTGTAATGTCAAGATCTGAGTTCACCCAGCACCCGTGTAAAAGATTTGGGTGTGGTGTGCCTCCTTCTGACCCTGCACAGAGGAGACAGGCAACTCCTGGGGGCTTGACAACTATCTTCAGGTAAAAGTGAAAGATTCTCTCTCCCTCTCTCCCTCTCTTCTCTCTTCTCTCTTCTCTCTTCTCTCTTCTCTCTTCTCTCTTCTCTCTTCTCTCTTCTCTCTTCTCTCTTCTCTCTTCTCTCTTCTTTCTCT
>NC_034599.1:63336151-63338569 GCF_900095145.1 Mus pahari | reverse complement strand
CTCTCTCTCTCTCTCACACACACACACACACACACCCTAATCAATCAATCAATCAATCAATCAATCAATCAATCAAGATGAACGGAGTCCTAAGGGACAACACCAACACCTGAGATGGACCACTGTCCTTCACACATATATGCATGCACACACATATGTGCACACACATCTACATACATGCACACAAGAAGTTGTGTCCCAATTAGAAGCAGGGCAGAAATTTCAGGCAGCTTTGCACAGGACTTCCTGTGTGCTTAAGCATCACCCCAGTTGCCTTCCAGCCTGTGAGTTTGAGGCTCTTCAAACTCTTCAGCAAGAAAGTTACAGGCCTTCCTGAAGAGAATGAGAGTCAGTCTCCTCCCTCCGCCCTCCCCTGCTGCTCCTTCTCCTCCCTGCCTTCTGTGAATCTTCCGAATCCATGTCTACTCCCTGGGAGAGAAGGGAGGGTTATCTAGCAGCTTCTTGAAGCATCTTTTCAAGGCTCCGCCTCAGCGGCCCAAAGTTGCAGCCTTGTCCAAACTGTCAGAGCCATCTGCCTGCAGTCGGTGTGGCAGAAAGACCATCTGTCAGCCTCTGACCCATGCCTCTTCATCTCACAGACCACTTGGGCCAGCTCCATGCTTGCTGAGAGCCTCTGAGGTTTCAGTCCATCTCCCCAACCTGACTGACAACTCCCGGGCAGCTAGAAGAGGGAGACAGAGGGCAAGATGAGCTGAGAATCCATGTTCTCCCTGGGAACACAAGCACGAAAACGTACACACACACACAGTGGGGAAGGGATG
Source organism: Mus pahari (assembly GCF_900095145.1). Taxonomy (NCBI): domain Eukaryota; kingdom Metazoa; phylum Chordata; class Mammalia; order Rodentia; family Muridae; genus Mus; species Mus pahari. The sequence goes on along the minus strand of NC_034599.1, from coordinate 63,337,787 downwards.
GAGAGAACATACTTTCTAGTTTGCAATATTTTCTGTCATTCTTTATCGTAAGCCGTGACTCATCACAAATTCTCTCTTTATGGTATGGGGGATATAGGGCAGGAATGAGCACCACCCTCATTCCTCCTCATCAAGTTAAGTTGTATAGAATCAATGAAAATGTCGACATTAAAGGATTATCTCAAAGTATTGTTCATGGTCCCTTGCCTGCAGCCCCGAAGCCTAGGAGCTCCCAGTCGAAGCTGCATAGTAGAATGCTTGCAATATAATGTCAATGCTCGGGGACTGTCACAGGCCAATCAGGTCTGACTCCACGAAACAAGGACTGGAGGTGGCATTTTGGAAAAGCTTCCTAGATCACTCAAATAGGAATGGTGAAGTGAGACTGAGTTACCACAAAGATGTGGGAAATAGGGACAGTTAGGAAGGAGAGAAGGAGAGGGCAGGAGGCCCTGCTGGACAAGGATGATTTCATCCAGAGGATAAAGAAGGCATAATGGGTCTAGAGTGAAGATAAGCATGGTGTTGGGGGCGGGTGAGGCTGTGTAGTAGAATATAAGGAGATGCGGTGAGTACTAGAGAGGGTGGATGATGGGGAAACAGTGGATGCTTCTGTGGACACACGAAGCAGGCAAGAATAGTCTAGATCCTCTCCTAACTTCTATTAGAGGGCCACTGAAGACTTTTAAGCAATAGAAACAGAATATCTGGCCTTGTATTCTAGAAAAGATTACCTTGGCTCTATATGAAAGGTGGGTTACAGTGGTGTTGTCAAGGAATTAGAGGGCTAGACATAGATCAGTTTAAGTCCTACACAAGCATAAGGACCCGAGTTCTATCGCTACATAAAGAAACCAGTCATGCTGGTACACACTTGTAATCCAACTGCCAGAGAAGCAGAAACAGGCAGAGCTCTGGGGTGCATTGATCAGCCTGATTCCCCCAAATTGGAGAGCTCCAGGCCAGTGAGAGATGTTGTCTCCACAAAGCCAGGTGGATGGTGGTCCTGAGGAGCAAGCCTGACCTTTGGCCTCCATGCAGCACAGATGCTGCACAGACATGTCCCCAAAGTAAAAGACCAGGAACAGAGAGATCAGTTGGGCTCTGCAGGATGTCAGGAGGGGTACAAGGGTGGAATTAAACAAGCAGCGTGCTTTGTGATACCAGGAACTTTGATAGACAGAATTGTGGAGACTAAAAGCTAACATGCTATAGGGAGAAAAAAAAATTCCTGATCGCCCAAGGGCAGGGTAGCAGCTGAACCAACACTGACAGATGCCTAACTCTGGACTGTTCAACAGAGGAAAAACATACACATATTTGTGATAGCAATTGTAGTCTAGTTTCCATTATAAGAAGCATGGGGGTTGTGGGCTGTTAGAACTACGACTGTGTATCAGAACTTATTGCCCAGGATATATAAAAATCAGTGATGTTGGGGTGGGCTATGGTTCAGTTGGCAGAGCACTTGCCTAGCGTGCATGAAACCCTGGGTTTGATCCTCAGCACTGCAAAAATCAGGTGCTGCCCCTGGGGTATTCTTAGCATTTGAAAAGTGGAGGTAGCCGGGGCGTGGTGGCGCACGCCTTTAATCCCAGCACTTGGGAGGCAGAGGCAGGTGGATTTCTGAGTTCGA
>NC_034599.1:63319867-63336096 GCF_900095145.1 Mus pahari | reverse complement strand
AAAAAAAAAAAAAAAAAAAAAAAAAAAAAAAAAAAAAAAGAAAAGAAAAGAAAAGAAAAGTGGAGGTAGGAGGACCAAAAGTTCAAGGTCACCCTTAGGTACATAGCAAATTCAAAGCTAGCCTGGGATACATTAGACCATTCCGTCATTCCGTGTGTGTGTGTGTGTGTGTGTGTGTGTGTGTGTGTGAGAGAGAGAGAGAGAGAGAGAGAGAGAGAGAGAGAGAGAGAGAGAGAGAGACCCTATTTACACCTAGATTTAAAATAGTTTGGAGAATTTGCTTCCAAAAGTTGAGAGAACCAAAAATATCTCAGTACCCCAGTAGAACCATGGGCTGGCTACTCTATTGTGGACAGGACCCCTCATCAGGAGCATAGCTCTGGAATAGCTAAAACCTGATGCTTCCAAACATGATAGTCTAAGGGTCTAAGGCCAACACAAGCAAGCCGAGGGAAGTTATCTCTTAGGGGAGGGAGAGGGTGTTGAGAACCCAGTTAGCACCATGGACAAGGGGAAGGGGAGCTAGGGAACAAGTGAAACTGTCCCCCTACCCCAGTTTCTCTGGTTTCCAGGACCATGTTCTCTTAGTTAGAACTTGCAGTGGGACCACAAGAAGAAAAAGGATATCATGGCTGGGGCTAGGGCAGGTGGCTGATGCCCTAGCAGGGAGCCCAAGATCCCAGCAATGCACAGACCCTGCAAACTCTCTACAATCCAACACTAGCAGCTAGCAGTGGAGGTGGGCCAAGGAAGGGAACTTTGTCCTTCCAAGGTAAGTGGGAAGACAGACACCTGACATCCCAGGTGGGAATACTAAGTGGAACTTATTTTAACACATCATTTTATCAGTGATTAAGTGATCTTGTACTATACTCTTATTGTCCTTGCAATAAGTAGACCATCTGATCTAGTCTCAGGTCTCGGTCTTTCTTAAATACCACATGAGAGATACCATGCTTGAAAAACTGACTTATAAAAGAAATTTATTAATATTTAAGCGATGTCTATATAAAAGTTTGAGGGGAAGTTGGGATATAGCCCAGCAGTAGAGCACTTGCCTATCCATGGCCCTGAGTTCTGCCCCCACCCCCAACACTGAGAGACAGGTAAGTTAAATGAAGAAAGAGATGATGGACAGAAAATGGGTCATATTTACGGGATTTCAGTAAATGTATACATCATGCAGTGGTGAAATCAAGACAGTTCGAATGGCAGCCATTCTTAACATTCATCAATTTTTATGAGAACATTCAAAATCCTCTTTTAGGCAGTTTGGAGTTTGCAAGACCCCACTGCTAACTTCAGTGACTCTATGTGCTGCAGACCACACTGGAGCCTATTTTTGTGTCTGTGAACTAAGGCTTGCCTGCAACATCTGCACATTGTAATAAAGAACATGCATATTTAAGTGAACATATTTTGGGTCACTAGGTACTGTGACATGTCTTGACATTTAATGCTTTGGACATCTCATTTTGACTCACTGGATGAATAAAAAAATATTTTTTTAATTGAAGGCATTGTATTTTGGAGTTAAAAAAATTCTCATTTCACCATGAAACTATCACCCAGAAATATGTATATTTTTCATGCAGAAGACTACTTTAAAAGTCTGGAAATTATATCTAAATGGAGATGGCCAAACCTTTTCATTTTTAACTCCCCAGTTTTATGAAGTAGAAGCAATATTTATAAGAAATATTCTGAGCAGTAACCAGGAACATCTTAGGCATTCAGAGCACACTATACAAAATTATTAAGGGATTTATTTTGCTTTATGCTTGTTGTGTGTGTATGTATGTAATGTATGTGAGAGTATGTCCCATGGTCCACATGTCAAAGTCAGAGAACAACTTGCAAGGGCCACATTACCTGTGGTCAAGGTCTAGGTCAGGTGTACCCATGCTCTGGGACTTTTCTCTAAAGGATTAGAAATAAGGGCTCACAGTGTTTTGCAAAGAAACAAATCATTTTGTTTGAAGCTAAATGATAGTAAACATTAAAGAACTACAGCTGGCCACATGAGTGAGTATACTCTAACAGCCTAAGCTATAACCTGGAGTCTCTTTTTATGGGATTGAAAGGTTTCTATGTGGTACAGTTTGGTTGGTTCTCTGCTTTAACAGATTATGTAATCATCTCTTTGCTGTAAATGTCACTCACCACAATGTATCTGATTTTAATTATAAGCATGCCTAATTATGTATGGGCATAAAATGGTAAATAGAGAATTCTCCCTAAACATTAATAGAAGCCAGTCTTTCTTTACTATGCATGTATCCAAAACTAGTTCAGGCCAGATCAGTCCTTCTAACTTTCATATCTGGATACATTTGGGACTATACTTACATGGAAACCAGGGAAATTTGATTGTTATCAGGGGCAGAAAAAGTCATACTATTGTTTAGAGATAGAAGTACTGTATTAGCCAGAGGTAGGTGAGAAGTGACAGGTTTGTGTTGCTAGGTGCATGGGCTAAACCCTTTAAAGATAAACTCAGAGGCACCAAAATGTGTCAGTCACATTTAAAGACTGAAACCTCAGCACTCTGGAACTCACTTAACCAAGAGAGAGCCAAAGTTTGAATTCTTCTCTTCTCTGTCTGTGTCTCCCATATGTCTATGGTTTGTGAATTCTGGCTTTTCTGTGGTCTGTCTTATATATGTATGTATAATGTCTTATGTATGTATAATCTGTTCCTACTGCCCATGTATGTCTCTAACAAGGCGATTTGCTCCATATTTTTTGAGGAGCACAAAAATCATCATGTGGGAAAGAAATGATGGATTATTTATAGAAATCTTTAACAGAGATTAGCAAGGGATTAAGTTATTTATTCCAACCAGTCCAAAGCGCATGGTACTATAAACCATACTGTTGTCAAGCATATGCTATGCTCAATACTTATGTGGCTGCTTGTTGCATAAAGTTGCTTTGGACTTGTTTTTTCATTTCAACACATGATTGCCATAACACATACACACACACACACACACACACACACACACACACACGTATTGTTCTCTGTGTCAGGGACATAGAAGACTGAGATTAAAACTGTGCATTAGTTTAGGTTGTAAACGGTGATTACACAAGAAATCCAAGGCAGGTAGGTTGGTTGCTATACTGTTCTATTAAAGCAGCGAGATCAAACAAACAGGCTTGAGCGTACAGCAGAGCATCAAACTAGGTCTAAGAAGCCTTAAGGTGTATTATTAACTTGGTTGTAAAGTCCAGCAAAAATTCCAGTTTATTAGAATATGAGAGATATTTGGATAATAAAATGTATCACTGCAGCCAGCTGCATTGTTTGAAGAGGTGAGTATGTGCATAGTATATGCAAGTGAAGGATCTAGGCTGTAAGGGGCATTACTACCAGGGGTGTGCATAACCAAAACCAAATAGTGTCCAGCATAACTAAACCATTCCCTTGTTCTTGCCTGTCTCAGTTCTTAGGGCACCGAACTCAGTCTTGGCAAGTGTCTGTATGTATTGAGCCATCTCACCGGACTTCAAAGACTGTCAGTCTTTGAAGGGGTGCATTCATTACATTTCTATCAACAGCCCGACAACCAACATCCAATTATTATTTAATACTCATTCAAGTTGCATGTCTTTATTAAAGGATGAGGCAAAACACAATGCCCATGGTGTTAAGGAGGAAGAGGAGGAGAAGGAGGAAGAGGAGGAGGAGGAGGNGAGGAGGAGGAGGAGGAGGAGGAGGAGGAGGAGGAGGAGGAGGAGGCTAAGAGATAAGAAGGAATGATCTGAGGATCTGAATATGGTGTGATATACAAGGGGAACTATGTCACAGTTCCGTGAGAACAAAGTCATAAACTGCCAGTTTTATAATACCATGGCAGACATGGTGTGCATGTGAGGAGGACTGTTTTGTTGTTATTTTGTTTGTTTTGTTTTTTCAAGACAGGGTTTCTGTGTAGCCCTGGCTGACCAGGAACTCCCTCTGCAGATGAGGTTGGCCTCAAACTCACAGAGATCCACCTGCCTCTGCCTCCTGAATACTGGAATTAAAGGCTTGAGCCACCACCGCCCAGCTAACACTGTATTTATTTAAAAAAAAAAAAAAAAAAAAAAAAAAAAACTCTATCCTACCAGACCACAAGGTGCATCTCAGCACATCGCAGTGAATTAATTAATACAAAGAGCCTATCTTTGCACCAAAGTGCAATCAAATTATAAACCAATCACTAAATGATCTCTGTTCTTTAAAAATTTTAAAAATAACCTACATATTGCTAACTTATTCATGAACAAAAGAAAAAAAAACGCATGAAGAAACTAAACCAAATAACATCAGAAGTGAGAAGTAATGGCCCACACCCCCCAACTCCCAGGTTCACACCGGGAGAGCACACTAACATTCCTTTTCCTCAATACTTACATCAAAAAATATAGATTATTATTTTAATTCATGATTTGAGAATTTCACTGAAGAAAGTGGAATAAAAACAACAAATAGGAAAGCACACCGAAACATTAAGGGAACAGGGCGACTAATGTACAATGGCACAGGAAACAGCTATGACAGCGGCTGACACTCTCAGTATGCATTCTTTCAACAAACACTACTGATTGGCAGGAGCCATGGAGAGTCAGCAGGGATCCTGTTGATAAAAAGCTGTGCTCTTAGGGGAATTTTATGCCACTGGGGAGACAAATAATAAACAAGAGTAACAAATAAATAAAATACACAGTGTGCTGTATGATGATCTATTATCATAAAAAGCTAAACCAGGAATTTTGGATAAAATATTTCACAGGCATAAGGAAATATAATCTCAGAGGAACCAGTGGCAAGTGGTAGGCTCAAAATGTAGCTTTCTGTTCCTGTAAGAATGTTTAGGTTGCTATGTTGATGAGACTTTATGGGTGTAGCCTCGCTATTCCTAGGAGACACTATCTCACAGCAAATTCCCTGGTCCTTCGGGTCTTACAGTATTTTTGGCCCCTCTTCCACAATATACCGAGCCCTAGGGGCTGGGATTGTTTTGTAGATGTATCCACTGAGAATGGGCTCCACACCTCAGTCTTTTGATTGAAAAAAAAAAACAAAAACAAAAGCAAAAACAAAAAACAAAAACAAAAACAAAAACAAAACTAGAGATTCAGCCAGTAAGCTCCATGGTTTTTGCCTCAGTTACTGCCCTGACTTCTCTCTGTAATGGACTGCAATCTGGAAGTATAAACTAATGTATTCCTGGTCATGCAAACTAAAACCATGATACACACACACACACACACACACACACACACACACACACGCATCATCATCACACAGATGAACAATGTTAAGAGTGTTCTAGATCACATGAGTATTTCCACAAAATATTCTGATCAGAATTCAGACAACTTCAAATCTGCATAGTGTAAAATGCCCACGTAATAGCACATTTTAATTGAGCCTATGTTCAAAATTTAACTGCCAGCCTACCTCCAGGGGCAAACATATTCTACTAAACATGGAAGAAAGAGGTTACTGAGTTGAACATGTCTACAGCTATGAGTGTTGGCCTGTCTGGACCAAGAACCTTTGTGGGTGAGATGGTGTTAAGATTCTTTTAGACCATGGGTCAGAGAGATGGCACCGTGGTTAAGATCTCTTATTACTCTTGTAGAGAATCTAAATTCAGTTCCTAGAACCCATGTGGTGTTTAGAGCCACCTGTAACTCTAGCTCCAGGTACCCAGCTCCTTACCCCATGAAGCTTTTTAGAATTCATAGCAACAGTTTTAGGAAACAAAAACACAGATGATCTCAATACTATTTTTAAAATGTCCAGATAAGGGCAAAGATGGAGAAAGCTAGCAAGCCATTTTATGACCTTAATAGAATTTTGACTCTAAACTAGGCTAAATTCACTTATGAAAAAATATATATGCATATCAAACAAAATGTAAAGACCCTAATTACAACAGTATGTGCACACATACATAATGTACTATTATGCTTTAAAGGGTGTGTAGTGTCTTTGAAATGCAAAGATGTATTAATGGAAGAGCTGTTAATTTCCACTGGCATTTTAAAGAGTAAAAAGGACATGTTTTTCATTAATTTATTAATTTATTCACATTTATTTATTTATTTATGATATTATGACATACCAGTCAGAGCCTCCTCTCCTTCCTCTCCTGCCACTCACACTCTGACAAATCCATCCCTCATTACCCCATTCCCTTGGGAACTACCCTATCCTGGGACATCAAGTCGAAGTAGGACTAATCTCATTCTCTACTACTGAGGCCTGACCAGTCAGTCCAGCTAGAAGAAGGGGATCCAATGGCAAGCAACAGAGTCAGAGAGAGAGCCCCTACTCCAATGGTTAGAGGACCCACATGGAGAACAAGCTGTATATCTGCTGCAAATGTGTAGGAGGCCTAGGTCCAGCCCCTGCATGCTCTTTGGTTGGTGGTTCAGTCTCTGTGAGCCCCCCTGGACCCAGTTGCTTGACTCTGTAGGTCTTCTTCTGATGTCCTTGACCTCTCCAGCTCCCCCAATCCTATCCCTAACTCTTCCACAGGACTCCTTGAGCTCTGCCTTGGCTGTAGGTCTCTGCATCTGTTTGCATCTACTGCTGGATGAAGCCTCTCAGGAGATAGATTTTTAACACATACGGAAGATGTATTTATAAAATTCAGACTATGTACATGATGAAAGTCAAGCTCATTGAAAATCAGGGATAACCTAGGGCATTGTTCAGTTGCTAGAGAGTTCATTTAGCATGCATGAGGCCTCATGTTCAATCTAGGACTGAATACGTTGGGTATTCTTCTAAACCTATCATTTGAAAACAAGCAGGAGAACCACGGGGTCTTCTTTGGCTACATTTTGAGTTTAGGAGCAGTCTGGGGTGTGGTGGTTCTTTCCTTTAATCCCAGATACCCAAGATACAATTTACAGACCACGTGAATCTCAAGAAGGAAGACCAAAGTATGGATACTTCGGTTCTTCTTAGAAGGAGAACAAAATACCCATGTGAGGAGATACAGAGACAAAGTGTGGAGCAGAGACTGAAGGAAAGATCATCTAGAGACTGTCTCACTTGGGGAGCCATCCCATATACAGTCACCAAACCCAGACATTATTGTGGATGCCAGCAAGTGCTTACTGACAGGAGCCTAATATAGCTGTCTCCTGAGAGGCTCTGCCAGTGCCTGACAAATACAGAGGTCTATGCTCTCAACCAACCATTGGACTGAGCACAGGGTCCCCAATGGAAGAGCTGGAGAAAGGACCCAAGGAGCTGAAGGGGTTTGCAACCCCATAGGAGGAATAACAATATGAACCAACTAGTACCCCCCAGAGCTCCCAGGGACTAAACCACCAACCAAAGAGTACACATGGAGGGACCCATGGCTCCAGCTGCATATGTAGCAGAGGATGGCCTAGTCGGTCATCAATGGGAGGAGAGGACTTTGGTCATGTGAAGGCTCGATGCCCCATTGTAGGGGAATGCCAGGGCAGGGAGGCAGGACTGGGTGGGTTGGTAAGCAGGGGGAGAGGGAGGGGATAGGGGGCTTTCAGAGGGGAAACCAGGAAAGGGTATAACATTTGAAATGTAAATAAAGAAGATATGTAATCAAATTAATAATAATTAAAAAAGCATCCCAGCACTCAGGAGGTAGAGGCAGGTGGATCTCTGCATTCCAGGCAAGGCTGGGCTATATAGGAAGAAATTAAAACAAAACAAAACAAATAAAACCAACCAGTCTGAGCTACATGAGCCTCTATCTATCTTAAAATACAAATAAGCAAACAAAACCTTCAAATAGCAAGTTGATTACCTAAGAAAAGTAAGAACAAAAAGAAAATACCAGGAGTTCTTTGTAAAAATATTAAAATTCCAGGGAAAACATATTTAGTGATGAGATAGGCTATCAGGAAATGGAGGACAGGTGGAAGGGCCACTGGAGCTGCTGGAGAGATAATGAAAGCCACCCATTGCTGCTGCACAGTGACAAGGCCACCCATTAATGCTGCACAGTGACAGTGGGCTCCCAGAGCTCTTGGTGGGTCAGTTTGGGCAATCCTTCAGTTCTCTCTGTTCCACATCTCTGTTTAGCTCCCTTCCCTGCCCTCTTCTGGTCATTTCCCAGCCTTGAGAGTCTCAGTTGAGACCCTGTCAACAGATTATATAATGAAACACTTCTGTAGTCTGATTTTAGGCAGGTCAGCCCAAGAGGCTGTGTATACTTACATATCTGATTTCCAGACTCGACTATTCTAAGAGAATTTCCCGTTATTGCAACGTGACAGCAGAGAAGCCATTTCCAATCACACTGTCACCATTTGCTTTGATCCAATAGGTGGGATCTATTGGAAGGAAGATGGCTGTGCAGAAGCATAATGACGTTTTCCGGAGTCAGCGAGCTTTTCTCAGTTTGTCTATGCTGAGCCATCTTCTGTAACATTACCTGGCAATCTGACCGCTAAGCTGTCTTCCAGCTGTTAAATTCTCTAATTCTGGAAGACTACGTTACACAAAACCTTTGAACTTCAAAGCTTGAACAGATTTGTCATGGTGATTTGTGTGTACCTGTGTGTGTGTGTGTGTGTGTGTGTGTGTGTGTGCGCGTGCATGTGTGTGTGTTCTATGTACTTGTTAGTGTATGTGTTTTTGAGGAGTGTGATTGTGTGCATGTGCATGTGGTAGGTCCAGCGTTGGTGCTGGGTCTCTTCTTTGCTCTCCACCTTCAGTGTTTGAGACAGAGTCTCTCATCAGCCTGGCTAGGCTGACTGGCCAATGAGCTTTAGGAATTTGCTTGTCTCTACCCCTAAGCCACCCATCCCCAATTCTCCCAGGGCCTCAAGGGGGTTATAGGCATTGCTATACCTGACTTTTTAGGTTGGTTTGACGAATCTAAACAAGGTCCTCCTGGTTGCATGACAAGAATTTTAAGGACTAAGCCATTTATCTCCCCAGTCCTATGATAGCTGATCTTGATCATCAATTTGATTGAATCTGAAATCTACTTTGAAATTTCCCCAGGGAGGTCTGTGAGGGAGTTTTCAGGATGAGTTAATTGAGGGGGAACATGCTGATTTCCTGTCTGCTTTCCCTCCTTGCTTGTGTGTACATTCATTCATCCAATGCTACCTCCCCTGTTGCCACTGCCACCAGCCCAAATCATGCAAAGCCAACCTAATAAATTCCCTCTTGATATAGATATAACAAGTAATATAAAAGTGTATATATAATATATTTACAGTATATATTATATACATATGTGTAATATGCACACACACACACACACACACACACACTTTATTAATTCCCTTCCTTTAGAGAACTCTGACTAATGCATGACTCATGATCCTATTTCCTCTTACTTTCAGATGCAGGAAAAGAAAGAACAAAAGGGAGTGACCAGCCCAAGCCACCATTGTCTGCATTCTCTCAGTTCTAGACTCCAAATCTCCAATCTCTTGGTTCTAGACCCCAAATCTCCATTCTCTCAGTTCTAGACCCCAAAGAGGAAGTAAAGGCTTGCCAGTGTGACAGAGGAGTACCTGCTCCACTACAGCAACAGACAGCAGGCAGATAAAAGAAGGACAGTAGACCAACAGCAGACAACAGACAGACAGCACACAGACGGACAACACATAGCAAACAGTCAGCAGAAACCTGCTTCTACATTTCATCATACTGTGACACCGGCACCAAAACTGACTCCTGAAGAAGGAAGGCTCACAGCCAAAGAGTTTTGCAAGTTGTCATGATGAGTGATAGGACGGAGGATACACACAACACTGTTCTTTTTCAATTTATAAAGTGGCTAATACAGGAGGTAGGAAGATGGCTCAGTTGGTAAGAGTGCTTGCTGAGTAAACATGAGATCCTGAGTTTGAGTCCCTAAAGTGCCCAGAAAAAGTTGGCCATGTGGTGCATGTGCCTCTAATCTTGGCATTTGGGGCAGAGACAAGAAGATGTCAGAAGCTCACTGACCACTCCCACCCACAGTTTAGCACATTCAAATGTATGCAACACACACACACACACACAGAGAGAGAGAGAGAGAGAGAGAGAGAGAGAGAGAGAGAGAGAGAGAGATCAGATGAAAAAATGAAATGGAGCACTGAGTCACATATTTTAACAATTTAAAGAAAACGCCTGTGGCCTTAACAGTGACCATGTACTCAGTATTAAAGTGCTGATTTTGTCTCAGGTAGGTGATACCCCTTAGCCCTCTGATGGAGATTTCACTCATTATTAGGCTTATGCTGAGTCCAGATGACCCAAAGGCTCTTAACCACACAACTTATGTAACCCTAGCCCTTCCCAGCAGACCTGATGACTCTCCAAACTTGAGGTTGCCCAAAAATATCACTGGAACCTTTTTATTTTTTATTTTATTTTTTGGCTTAAAATACAAAATCCTAGGGCCTGCTCTTAGTATTATAGGCTTATTGATCTACAATGGGATCTAGAAATGGTCTGGTGTAGGCTTATTGATCTTAAATAGGATCCAGAAATGATCTGGGGTTGAAGTGTGATCTGTATGTCTGTGGTCCTGCTGGAACACTGTGTAGAGGGCAGATTTTTGCTCCCTGCCTTAGTTATCTGAGATCTAAGTACCTTCACCAGTGAGGAATGGAGTAAGTGATGATTTAATCCCCCATAAAACCCAGAAGGAGTCACTCGCTGTTCTTCTTGCTGCCCAGCATCATCTTGTAGGAATGTCTATATTCATATCATAGAAATACTGCACTATAAATTGGCATTCTAATTTTTTAATGAATTGATGTGTATGTGGTGTAGGTATATGTGCATGTTTATATAGACGTATGAACATGTTTATGCTGGTACTATGTGTGCATGTATGTGTAAGTGTGTGTTTGTGTGTGTGTGTGTGTGTGTGTGTGTGTGTGTGTGCATTTAGAGGCCAGAAGTCAACCTCAGATGTCATTCTGAGAGTGCCATCCACTTTTTCTTTTAAGACATGGTCTTTCCTTGAGACCTAAGGCTCACTGACCTGCCTAGGTTTGTTGGCCAGTGAGTCCCAGTTCCTTTCAAGGTGAACACTTTATGGCCTAAGGTATTCTCTCAGACCCTGGAATCTAACTTTGAATTCATCAATTAAGTTTCATTTTAAACATCTTAAGCTAAACATCCAGGCTTAATGGTGACTTAAGAATGCTTCCAATTTTTTAGAGTGATTATAATTAAACACACAAAGAAATAAAACTCTTCCAAACTAGGTTGGGATAGTAGCCTCCCTGTCTTGAAAATATGAAGTTACTTGGCTGTAGTGCATCACTTTGGGTGAAACAAAATGTACTCCTCTTAGCTTCTAATATTCTTTTAAATAAGTAGCTCTTCAAAATCTTTTTGTACGTAGCCATATGTACTTTGAATGAGTCAAGACAAGCTAGTGTAGAACATGTACCTGACCGCTGCGATGTTCACTGTTACTGGGTGACCTTCAAAAGGCAGAGAGTTCTTGAGTTTAAGACCACTCAATAGAACTTAGCACAAGAGAACTCAGGTCTTCAAGACAGCAGGAAGTGATAACAAAGATCCAAGGAATGTCTTCCAGTTAGCCTTGCCAAGGAACCATGCTTTGAAAGCAATGGCCAGGCAACGTTGAACTCCAGTCTTCTTGGATGTTGTTTTGAGAACCTTCTAAGTTGATCTATGCACTAGGCTGCATCTGAGCATCAATGGCAGATGAACAGATCTATCTCCAAGAGCTGACTGCTGTCTGTGGCAGAAGTGGAGCTGAGGAAGTGTGGGTAAATCATACGACTTACACAGAGTGACAGGCCAGCTATCTGGGGACAGATTACTAAGAAATTTATGATATGGAAAATTTAATTCTGAATCTGCCTGTGATTTATTTTTTAAGTTTCAGTGTACTCCAGATATCTCAAATGTAAAATACTTCAGAACACTTAACATCTCTGAAGAGATTGTAAGATAAGAGTGTCAATGAGAACAATACAAGGAAGTTTTTTCTTCTTCATGCCGCCTTTTAATCCCATCAGTTCCCAGGTCTTCTCAGAGAACAGGACTGTTTACTGTTGAGGCAGGACAGGGAGATTGACCTCATCCTAAGGTTTGAGAATTGTTCTGGTCTGATTCCAATGTTTAGAATTTCTGACCTGAGGGGTCAGTCATTGGAATGAACTCAGAAGCCCGAATCCAGATAGTTCCTATCCTAGATGCAGACATTGTGGGTTGATGTTTAGGTTCTGTCTTCAAGATCATGAGGCACTGAATGACATATCTGATCCTGTCTGTGTTCCGTCTAGATGTGTGGCAGTGGGGGGAACACCCGAGCAAAACCAGCTTAACTTTCCTCTACTACTCTGTCCTAACACCTGTCCATCTTGTTCTGAAGCCACTTAAAGCATTGATCATTGTGCTCCCTCCCCTCCACCTATTAGAATTCAGATGGTTCTCTCTCTCTCTCTCTCTCTCTCTCTCTCTATATATATATATATATATATATATATATGTTTTATTGATTATTTTATTTATTTACATTTCAAATGTTATCCCCTTCCCAGTTTCCCCTCTACAAACCCCCTATCCCCTTCCCCCTCCACACCCTTCCTCTATGAAGTTGTTCCCCCACCTCCTCACCCACTCCCACCTCAGCCAGCACCCTAGCATTCCCCTACACTGAGTCATAGAGCCTCCACAAGACCAAGAAACTCCCCTCCAATTGATGCCAGATAAGGCAGTCCTCTGCTATGTATCCAGCTGGAACCATGGGTCCCCCCCCACCACCACCATGTGTACTTTGTGGTTGGTGGTTTAGTGCTATTCGTATATTCATCTCCACTTGCATGTTGCCTCCATAACAACACAACAGTATGATTCCTAGAACACAAGTTTATTGTGCCATGCTTGAAGTCTCCCTTGAGTTAGAACCTCAACATTAATGACCCATCATGTTCTAGGAAAGGTGTTAGCAAACTATACAGTGTGGGCCAGATATGGCCCACTTACTTCTTTTGTCAGTAAAATTTTATTGGCACCCAAGCACACCCAGTAATTTAGGCACTGTCTCCAATTGCGTTCACAATCTCCCAAAGGTCAGAAATACTATCTCTACAGAGAAAATTGATCAATTCTGATATATGCCCCCATCTACTTTTTCAGTTTGATTTTTCTTTCAGTTCTGAATATGAACTCACTATTTTCTTAAATCAGATAAACCATTCCTCAAACTTACTCTTGTGTTTTAAGATGGATTGCTTCTCGGGGTGAGGGAGATAGCCTGTAAGCATGAGGAGCTAAGTTTGAGCCCCAGTGACCATGTGAAAGCTTGGTGTGATGGTGCACAGAGCTCATTGCTGTGAAGACAGAGACAAGAGAATCCTGGGATTTGCTAGCCAGCCAGTCTAACCAAATGAAAAAGCTCCAAGCTCAGACAGAGATGTTTTTGCTTCTGAAAAAATAAATTGGAGAGTAATTGAGAAAGATAATTGGATACCTGATGTCAATGTTAAGCCTCCAAGAGCAGAGAGAGAGAGAGACAAAGAGACAGAGACAGACAGAGAGACAGAGAGATTAGTTGATTTTAAACACTGTTCTCTTCCTTGAACACCATATTATAATGCTAAAACCAGTCTTTTCTCTTTCCTTCTTTAAGACTCGACAGACAGAAAGATAATCTTCTCTGGGAACAGCTCTCCAACTCCCACAGGCAGACTGGCCTCTCTCCGGTCTATTCTTCACACATGCTCTGTGATAGATAGCATTTACCACACCATAGCTCATTCACCAAGGTCCCTCATTAGCCTGTAAGCTTCGGAGGCCAGTTGTCTACATATTTGAATTCTGAATGTCTTGTAGAACATCAGACGTATCTAAGAATTCACTGTGCATTTGATAAACAAATTAACGACATGCAGACCGAGCATAGGAAATGATAAGGCTTTCCAGGGGTGTTCAATTTACATCTTAGCAGTTTAGTTAAGCTTAGCCAGCTCACAAAAACATATGTGGTACTCACGATAAGTGTCTATAAGATAGTAAGTGTCTATAAGATAGTATGTAAACCAGTTTTCAACTTACCTCTGTCAATAAAAAAGTGATCATAGTGAGGAAGGGTAAGAAGTCTATGTTAGAATGTCAAGAACAGCATGATTACAAATGAGCTATTGAAAACATAGAAAGTTGATTAAATGTATGAAGTCTATAAAATGGAATCTCCCAGTTTAATTATTCCCCCTCATTTATTAAGATTTAGTTTATTATTTTTGATTTTTAATATTTATTTAAATATTCACTGCATAAATATTAACTGGGAAACTATTAACTCGGTTAATATGTGTATCAGAGTTTGGGTATGAACATGTGAGTGCAGATACCCGTGACAGAAGAAGAGGCTTTGGGATCCCTCAGAGCTGTAGCTATAAGTGATTGTGAGGCGCTTGACTTCGGAAGCAAATTGGAAGAGCAGTGCACCTTATCTACTGAGCCATCTTTCTAGCTCTCCAGCCCCAATTTTTATTATTTTAAAAATGTGTGTGTGTGTGTGTGTGTGTGTGTGTGTGTGTGTGTGTTTGTCTGTGGTGTATGTGCATGTGTAGGTGGGTAGATAGGTAGGTGGGCAGGTAGGTAGGTGGGTGGGTGAGTGGGTGGGTAAGTGGGTGGGTGGATGGGTAGGTAGGTAGGTGGGTGGGTAAGTGGGTGGATGGATGCGTAGGTAGGTAGGTGGGTGGGTGAGTGGATGGGTGGGTGGGTAGGTGAGCAGATAGGTAGGTAGATGGGTAGGTAGGTGGGTGGGTAGATAGGTATGTGGATGGGTGGGTGGATAGGTAGGTGGGTAGATAGGTATGTGGATGGGTGGGTGGATAGGTAGGTAAGTAATTAGGTAGGTAGGTAGATGAGTAGGTAGGTGGGTATGTAGGTAGGTACATGGGTAGGTACGTACATATGAGCACATGAGAGCAGGTATTCATTCCCACAGGCCAGAAGAGAGTATTGAATTTTCTGCAACTATAGTTACAGGCGTCTGTGAGCATCTGATATGGGTGCTGGAAACCAAACATAGGCCCTCTGCAAGAGCAGTGTGTGCTTTTAACCAATGAACCATCTCTCCAGCCCCCACTTCTTTTCTCTTTTAAAAGAAGAAGAGAACCCTGCCAGGGCTGAGTTTTAACTACAGCTGTTTGCAAGCATCGTGTTCCACCTGCTTGATGAAAATCCAATCTATCAAATAAGGATTTATTGACTCGAACTTTAAATTCCACTTTGTACACAACACACGTAAATCCCTCCTTGGTTCCTTTGTAAACCTTTCTATTGACAAATCAACACATTTAATTCTGAATCAATCTTAGGCCAAAGGCACCTGTAAGCGTACACACCTCAGCGTTACAGAGCCAGGCTGGGAAAGACAGAGGCAAGCATGTGATACTGCCATATCTACTTTTTTACTCAAGATCTATTTCCCGACAGTTCCCAACCTTGAAACAAGCACATTACTGAAAGCTCGAAATAATAATTTTTATTTAATAGGCATCAACAAACACCAAGATTCAAGATGTTCATTTCATACCAGAGACTGATTCATTCCTTCTGTACTCCTGCATATGGAAATGGTTCTTCTGCTCTTTTTGAAAGACTAGTTCTATCATTAATGATTAGCTAAGGTATATAGAAAATAGAAGCAAAATATAAGAAGATCCCATGGCAATGCATCTGTTGAAGTTTGAACACAACAATGGTGGCCTCTCTGGGTCTTTGGGCACATCACCCTGGCTTGCCTGTGTGGGAGGTGACAAGTCCAATGTGGTTGCTAACTGATTCTTTGGTTCATGTCATCCCATACCCTGGTTCTTAGAATGGAAAAACTTGCATCAAGCTACCATAATTAAAAATCAAATTCACATCTTGCGGGTTAACTGGTTTAGACTCATGAGACTCAATATTGTGCCAAGTCTTAAAATCATTCCTCAAAGGGTTGGAGCTATGAATCAGTGCTTATGTGCATTTACTGATCTTGCAAAGGATCAGGGTTCAGGTCTTACCAACCAGCTACCAACCACCTTTAACTTCCATTCTAGGGGAATCTGACGCCCTCTTCTGGCCCCCACAGGTACTGCATGAACGTGCTGTCCATACTTATGGGCAGGCAAAATGCTTATATAAAGAAATCCAAGAAGGATGACCATCGTGTGGATACTTCATTCCTCCTTAGAATAAGGAACAAAATACCCATGAAAGGATATAGGTACAGAGACAAAATTTAGAG
>NC_034599.1:63305329-63319572 GCF_900095145.1 Mus pahari | reverse complement strand
GGGATATAGGGAACTTTCGGGATAGTATTTGAAATGTAAATAAAGAAAATAATAAATAAATAAATAAAATATCGAATACCAGACAAATGAAATAAAAATAATAAAAATTAAAAAAAAAAAAAAACAGTAAGATAAATAACCCCGAGCATCAAGTAGACTTCCTGAAAAGGGAAAGGTTGAACGTGAACCAATTCAAAGATGGAGTCCCTGGGTGAAAGGTGAAAACTTACCTTGGGAAGCACCAGGAAGTAGTGATCAAGTTTGAAAACCTTTGGCTGGAATGGCTTTGGTCAACACAAACACAAAGGAGATATCAAATGGAAAAGGATCATAATTGTCTTCTAAGACCCTGAAAAGATTGTTCTCAGAATTGTATAAGCAATGTGTAACAACCATGGCCTTGCAGCGATTCCTATGTCCCCCTGCTATGTTTGACTGGGGATTCAATGCTTCATCAACATGGAATGGCTTGGAAAAGCCATGTGTGCTTTTTGATTTTGTTTTTTTTTCTAATTACTTTGAATATTTTACATATTTGGTATTTTTCCTTGGGTGCTGCTTATGGCTATTCCATAGGATGTGTGTTTTCCTTTCTGTATGAATGCCAGGTACAGGAAAAGTGTGAAATTATTTATAATACTATATGAGCCCAGAGAATCCAGAATTATTAAAAAGTAGAATTATAAATGGGAGGGAGAAGACATTTGAAGCCTGTGCAAGAGTAAATGTACTGTGCTCCACTTCTGCAACTCCGATGATCACTAGATTCTTAAGTATAATGCAATTTTTCCTAGGTAGTAAGAAACACATTGCACGCAGTCTTAGATAGAAATGGTATGAAAACAATGAAGAGATAACTTACAAAAGAGATTAAAAATAGCCAAAGGCACACACATTTCACCTCAAGGTAAAAATTTGACGCAAGAGGCAAATTTTAAGTAAAGTTACTGTTGGGTTGGGAGATGTCTCACAGTGGGAAAAGCATGAGGAGCTGAGTTTAGATCCCAAGAAGGCATGTCAAGCACATGTAAAGACACGGCGGCTATAGCATGTATCTGTAATCCCAGCTCTCCTAGAGCCAGATGGGAGTGAGAGTCTGGAGAATTCCTAAAGTGGGGTGTCCCCAAGGTGTCCCCAGGGTGTCCCCATCTCCCCTTCTCTCCCTTGTTCCCTTGAGAACGTTCTCTGAACCTGGAGCTAGGCTGGCGATCAGTAGACACCCCAGTGATTCTCTTGCCTGCCTTGCCCTAGCTTTGGGGTTGCGGGCACATGCACTACCTGACCCAGCTCCTTGCGTGGGTGCTAGGGCTTTAAGTTTGGATCCTCATACTGGTACAGCAAGAGCTCTTAGCCGCTGAGCCATCTCCTTT
Organism: Mus pahari; assembly: GCF_900095145.1. Taxonomy (NCBI): domain Eukaryota; kingdom Metazoa; phylum Chordata; class Mammalia; order Rodentia; family Muridae; genus Mus; species Mus pahari. The sequence continues at coordinate 63,318,202 of NC_034599.1, read as the reverse complement.
GCTGCCTGTGGATATATTTGTTGTGTCTTCTTGTTTTCCTCACTGGCAACCCACTCTTGTTTCCTAGAAGTCTTGAGTTCCTTCTTGAGGAAAGCAGGGAACACAGAATTGTAAGATTTGTGTTTAAATTTCAGAAAATTATCTTTAAGGCTAACCTCTTCCTTTAAGACAACAGGCAATGTATTCCTTTAATACATGGCCCAAGACAATTTTTTTTATTCAACATGGCCCAGAGAAATCAGAAAGGTTAGGCACCCTTGTTTCACGTTTTAATCTATCTGTTAAACATAGCTTTGTGCACACATATAGAGCTCTCTGCATATTCATTCAATGGAATCTATGCACTGCCTCCCAGACTCCCTCCCTTTCTTCCTTCCTTTCTCTGTTGTTTATTCATCCGTAAGGACGGGAAAGGTTCCCCCAGAGCTAGTGTCTCAGCAACAGAAGAAGCAGGGGCACCCTCCGACCTCAGACCATCCATCTGGGTGCCCGCATCTCCCACTTCTTACATCATTTTGATAGGCAGTTCCTGCGCTCTGCTCCCCACTGACAGCCTTTCTCTATCCAAGGGTGTTTGGTTGAGCCTCAGTCTGGTCTGATATTTGCTTTTTTGACACGACTTGAAGAATCAGTCACAGTTTGAAACAATACCCGCCATTCATAAATCTGTTTTTTTTTCCCCCTGTCTGTGAGATTTTTTTCCCATGGATAAGTATAGAGCTATTGCTGGTGGCATAATGAGAGTTCTGAAATACAGTGGTTAAGTGTGTGTGTGTGTGTGTGTGTGTGTGTGTGTGTGTGTGTGTGTGTTTAAATTACTGAGGGATAGGGTAGGGCTGAATGGAGCTTGGATGTCAGTGCTTAATTGGGGTGCATCTCCTATTTCCTGGGCACAGCAGTGCTCAAAACACCAGAACATCGCACATAAATATAGATAGCCATCTTCCCAGGATGGGTGCAGCTGGGATTCCAAGCATGGGGTGTAGGTTGGAGATAGGTAATACGACAATCAGTGATTCAGTTAATGTCAATTTTCCAGCCATAGCAAATTTAGTTGATAATTCTGTCACAGGTTTCTATCATATAAATGAAATAAATGTGCATTTTGAGAGTATTTTACTGGGACACCTGGAGCCGGCTTACTGTGCACATCCCAATTCGCCACTATGATGGTTCAGAAATGCAGAGTCCTAAGTACATTTTCAAACTCTATCCACTCAACTATCCATGGATCAGAGTGGAAAAGTCTGTAATGAATACAGACAGAAAATGGGCTAATTGAAGGAGGTACGAGGGAATTAAAAACCCTAATTTTACAAAAATGCAGGCACTTTATTTCATTGTACCCCCTGAAGGTAAGCAGAATGTAATTGGGGAATAACTTCTGCTAACAAATGGTGAGAGCTGAGGTACTTGAAATTGGGTTAGAAATCCGGAAATGCACTACAAAATGGATTGTGTAAACATGAGATCCTCAGTTTAGTCACAGAGTGAAGGACCCACTCTTGCCCTATTTACATCTACACCACGTTAATGCAGGTATAATGTACACACAGTGTGGTATGCACTAGACTCCCGAAGAACCTGTGACTCCAGATACTGTCAGCAAGGAAGAAACTCAAGCCTCCCTGTGTCTCTTCCTCCGGGGCAGAGCTGGCCACTGTCTTGACGAAGACATGAGTACTTTGGCAAAGGTTGGAAAGGCTGCCTGAAGTGATGGAGGGATAGTGTCTGCAAGGCACTGGCTCAGGGGACTGGAGGGCTGGGGTAGATCCCATGTAAAGGGGACTAAGCATAAAGAACACATTGCGATATGCTTTGTTTTGTTTTGTTTTGTTTTTTATAAAAACTCCATGTGTGTACAGGGTCTGAGGAGGCCAGAAGATGGGGTCAGATCCCCTGGAGCTTGAATTACAAGTGATTGTACACCCCCAGTGTTTGGGGGCTCTCTTTCTCTCTCTCTCTGTAAGATGTCCCTCTCTCTCTCTCCTTCTCCCTCTCCCTCTCTCTCCAGTCCCTCAACTAGTGACTTTGGGAATTACAACAGATACTCTGTACGCTCTCTCTCACTTCTTCCTCCCTTTCCCCACACATCCTGCCCAAAAGTTTGTTTGTTTATATTTGTTTCTTTTGAGACACAAACTCACAAAACTCAGGTTAGCCTTGAACTCACTATATGGCCAGTGATGACCTTGAACTCTTAATCATCCTGTGTCCACCCCCTAAAACCCTAGGATTAAAGCTGTTGGGAAACCCTGCTACTTAAGTTTGAATAGCGCCCCTGAGCTCGGTGTAAAATGGAGGACGCCCTTTCCCAGAGAGCTTCCACTTCTCAACCTTATCTGGGGAGTCCCAACCCCACAGGTTCTACTTCCTGGACTGCCTCTTCATGCAAATGAGGTATCCTCAGAACTTTAAACCTCAGCCAATGAAACTTCACCCTAAGAAGAACCTCTTCCCACTTTTCAAGGTTCTCATAGCCCTTGTTCACCCCGAGTAAAGAGCACAAACTGTTTCGTTGACCTTCGTCGAAGACAGATGTTTTCTAAGAGACTTCCTTGACAAGGCATTGACTGCCAGACCAGGATCCTGCTTAACCACCTCTTCCAGACTGTGTGTCATCCAGTCCCTCTTGGTGTACATCCGGGTCCCGACTCTCCAAGGGAAGACGCCGACAGCGGACATAGACTCTGCTCCACCCTTCCTGCCTGGTGTCCAGCAGTGCCTGGACACCCCCTAAGGAAGAAGTGAAGAGTAGAACCATATAAAGGTATGTGCCACCCTATTTGGTTTACACAGTGTTAAGATCTGGTGAATTCTGGGACTTTGAGTGTCCTAGGTAAGCCCAGCCCCCGGCCCTCAGCATCTTTGCTTGTAATCAAAGTCTTCCTCTATACCTTGTAGGACGATAGTGGACTTATGAGGATGTTAAAGAACACCAAGTTGTCTGAGGTAGCTCTAAGCCATTCAAAGTGACTTGGGGATGGACAGCCTTGGGTGCTGGGGACAAACTCCCGAGGCACCTACACAGCTGAGCCAGCTTTGTCTCAGCGAGTCTGATCCTTTATGACTGCACAGGGCAATGGTGAGTGATTTCCTCCCTTCTCATTTCTAGTGCTTTTACATGTTTATATGGAATCAGCTGTGGAATTACTCTTCTTCGTTTTAGAGCTTTATTGTAGAAAGGCAGGGGGAAAGAGAGAGAGAGAGAGAGAGAGAGAGAGAGAGAGAGAGAGAGAGAGAGAGAGAGAGAAGCAATGACACAGCACCAGAAGCTGCCAGAAACTCACTGGCTTGCAGCTGCTACCCAGCTTACACACCTGTAACGGTTTGGTCATAACTCTCAGAGTCTTCCCAAGAGACCCAGGTAGACAGAAGCAGCCCTCAGACAGGAAATATGATTAAGTCTCATATCCAAGCAAAAAGAGGGGCCTAAAAATGTATCAGTGGGTAGATTCATGTGCACATGTGTGTATTCCTGGGCATTTGTGTATACAGGTACACATACAGTACACATACACATAGATGGCAGAGGTCAACTTTGCTGTTATTCTTCACGTTTTTGGTTTTTTTGTGTTTTGTGTTGAAATCCAGATGCCGTCTGTGGTTTCTGGTGACCAAACTCCTGTCCTCATGCTTAGTAGACAGGTGTTTTATCATCTCCACTATGTCCCCAGCTCCAAGAGTGGATTCGTAGAGTGTGCAGAGTGATATTTCTGCACATATTCCGTTGGCCAAAGCTAACTCCATGGCCTGTCCTGAGTTAAAAAGTGTAGGACACTGAGTTTGCTCCCGGGGATGGTCATTAACCATATGCCCACGTCACACGTCTGGGGCAAGGAAGCCTGTGACCATATGCTACTACAATGACCAGGTGATGTCAAGGGTCATGACACATTAGTTGAGTGGCTTTAGCCATGCACTTGTAAGCTTCCTGTTAGCCTTGGGATTCCAGGATGTTTGTAACTCTCTCTGTGGTTTTTTTTTTTTTTTTTTTTTTTTTTTTTTTTTTTTTTTTTTTTTTTTTGTGGGAGATAGTTAACTGGTGGTGTATCTGTGGAGGGCACGAGAGTGTGGAGCAAAAAGAGTAAGTTTCCCAGAGCTCAGTGCCAGCTTCTCACCACATCCTTCCACAAGGACACTAGAAGACCTGATGCTCAACAGAAATTTGTCACACGAGAAAGGCCAAAGAAAGGCAAAGGCAACAGTCAGTCTAACAATGGATGTGGACCAATATAATTAAACTGTTACCATTTCAACGTGAAAACAATGGAAATTTGTTCATATAACTTTATATTTTTATATTTAGTCTCTTTATGGCCGACTGAATCTCTTGAGTACAACCTTACTTTTTGAGTAATTATTACTTGGAGTGGCCATCATATAACTCTGGCATCAGATAGATAGAAATTTGCAGTCTCAGAATGGATGTGAGGAGGGCATTTGGTGGCTGCTACTAGAGTGTCTCATATGTGTCACTGGTGTTGACTGGGATATGTTTTTGTGGTCCTGGGGAAGATACTTCACTTCCTTTTATACATTTTCTTCTCAGCAAAAAGAGCTGTGTTTTCCCTCCCTTGAATGAGGTGTGTAAGCAACTGATAGGTGTTGCCTGGCATATGATACTCATGATAAATAAGTACTTATAATGATAAAATTGTGTTAATGAAGGAAGAAGGATACAAGACAGACACGAGGGATAGCTCAGTGTACGTGCTTACCACATAATCATGATCCCTTGAACTCTCTCAAATGCTAGTGGACATCATAGCCCACCTGAAGTTTCAGTATTAGAAGGTAGAGACAGAGAATACCCAGGATGAGCTGGCTAGTGAGATTAATAATATTGTGAGCTCCGAGTTTGATTGAGAGAGCCTATCTCTGAATAAGGTGGAAGAGTGTTAGAAGATAATTCTGAACATCAACCTGGGGCCTCCTCATGCACAGGCGCGTATATGCACATATACTCCCATACACATGTACCCACATACATACATGCATTCATACGTATGTACATATGAACGACAAAAAAGAGGTGTAAAGGGGGCAAGGAGAATTATTCCAGAGAGGAAAAGTGCAAGTGGCAAAGGGCAAGGTTAGAGTCAGCAAGCAGGGAGTGTGTGCCTGTTACCCAGGAAGCAGATCCCTGTCCCCCATGGTTTCCTCTGCCATTTGCTCATGAGCTTGTCTAAGTGAGTATCTTGCTACAACCATTCAGCTCAACTCCATCCTATATATCATACTCTCTGCTTCAATAATCATAGATGGAAAGGTGTTAGACTTTATGTTCCAAAGGGTTTGGGAAAATGGTTCACAAATGTCAGCTAGGTTTTGTGGATTCAACATGGCTGAAGTAGTTGAGACTTGCTTCCAGCAGCTTACCATGAAGTGCCATTGAGAAGAATGGCCGGTTTGCTCCCAACTAAATCCAATACTCCTCCAACACTGAAGTTAGGAGGTCCTACCTAGAAGTGACTTTTCAACCACATCCTCAGAGATGCTGCACACAGCCCAGGACACTTCCCACAGCAGGAAGTCTTTTCATATGGAAGGTAAAGAGGGTTAGGCTTAAAATCACCACCAGAAGGCTTATGAGTGCAGCTCAGTTACTGGGTGCCTTACTAGTCTATGTAAAACCCTAGATCAGCTCCAAATACCACATAAAATGAGGTGTGGTGGCCTGTTCCTGTACTCCCAGCATTTGGGCGATGTAAGCAGGAGGACTGGAAATTCAAGCTTTGTTACACAGCAGGCACAAGGCCAGCATAGCTAGACACACACACACACACACACACACACACACACATACACACACACACATGTGCATACACACACACATGTGCATACACACACACAAGACATGCACCCTCACACACACAAACTACATACACACAGACACTATGCACATATTCACATACACATAAACATACTTCACTTGCATATATACATATACACTCACATACACACTCATACCCACTCATTCACACACATACCATATACACATGTATACACACACCTCACACAGACATACATACTCATATACACACATTAATACACACAACCACACACACACATACACACACCACAGACAGTGCTTCTTTGCCCATATCTCTAAAAATTCTTCACCTAACCTTCCTTACAAGCATCCAGATTTCACATTCTTTCAAGTGTGTACATCTTAATTGTGAGCAATCCCCTCACTCTATGGTTCCAGCACCTCCCCTGGGCCAAAAAACCCCAAAAAAACAAAAACCAAGAAAACAAAACCCAACACCCAAGAAATATGGATTCTACTTTTTGTCTGCCAAGTTTGAGAAAGCTTGCAAAACACTCCTTTTTCAGGACAGTGAGCATCTCGAAGTTGATCCTTGATCCCATAGCAAAGCAGAGAATGAGCTGTGTCCTCTGGCTGGCCAAAGAGCCCTGTTAGCAACTGGCATTGTGGCCTAAGAGGGGGAGAGGCGACCTTTGGAATTTCCAATGGCCGATTTCCCAGAAGTGCCCTCTTCTCTGCTGAGACCAGCAAAGACCAGTTGGCTTAGATGAGCTACCTGGGGTGTTTGATCTCATGGCACTGGGAGAGGCAGCAGAAAATACAGCCTAGATATTTCACGGAAAAAAAATCATGTATAACTTCAGTTTTTCATATATCCTTAGCAACTTTTACACTGGGAGAAAAAGAAAAGTATTTTTCCTCACAGCAAGCATTATGGGTAACTCTCTTAGAACCAGTTAGGAGCGTGCACAATTGAGACAAATCACAAAGACACTGGTCTTACTCTATTTGATCTTGTTATTTTACATGAATAAGAAAACAAATGAATCTTTTATGAACTTCACTTTCATCATGAATAATGTTATATTTGACATTTAAACATACTCTTAATTATCTACTGCATTTCTTTCTGTTAATTTGTGGGCACTTAAAAATAGGTATTAAAAAATAATTTGGAAAGGGGTCAATTTTGCATAAACATACCTTTCAGCACTTCTATGCAATCTATTCATTTCAAGGACATTTTCCATATAGGGCCCAAATTCTGCATTTCCTTTGTGCTGCAGCTTAATGAAAGCCCAGCATTTTTCTTGCTCCAAAAATGCCAAATGTAGTTAAGAATGCCTTGATAATACGCTGTTGCTAAAAACTATTTATATTCATAGATTCCTGACAGGTTTCTGCTTTGTAACATGGTATCTCTCATTGTAGGGCTTTGGCCAACATATGGTATACATATATAGGTCTGTATATAGAACAGGTAAATATGCATATATATATATATATATATATATGTTAATTTACAAAATTAACATGTATGTCATAAGGATTTTACTGTACTTTAGCTTCCAACTGCATCTCATATTCTGAGAAATACAAATGCATAAAGCACTCATTATCAGGATAGAGTTCTATACATCTATAAATCACCTTTAAATGGTTATGAATATTTTAGGAGCTAGGAATAATGTATATGGAAGCGAGATGCCCTAAATTTCAACCACTGTCAGCTTCACATTTTACTGCTTCTATTTGAAATATCTCGTTTGCATCAAGGATGAGATTAAAAGACAATACTAGTGGCTTCTGTTAAGTCGTGTGTGTGTGTGTGTGTGTGTGTGTGTGTGTGTGTGTGTGTGTGTGTGTGTTGTTATAAGTGAAGAAAAGATACGGGACGGGTTGAAACCAACCATTTCAGTGAAAGAGTTAGATGCATTCTAGTTTACGGGTGAACATGCAGTATCATTTGAACCTTGTGTGTGCATGTCTGTCTGTCTGTCTGTCTGTACACTTGCGTGTGCATGTGTGGGATATACGTGCATGAAAATCAGAAGCCAATATCAAGTGTCTTTCTCAACCATTTTCCACTTTGGTCTTGAGACAGAGTCTCTCACTGAAGCTGACGTTCAAGGATTTGGCTAAAGTAGTTCATTGGCAAAGTTCCTGTTTCTTCTGACTCTTCCTTCCCAGCATTGGAATTATGGAAGTTTTCAACCACATCTGCCTTTTTAAGTGAGAGCTGGAATTTTGAACTTCGGTCCTTATGGTTGCGCAGTGAGCTGCTTACCACCTGAATCATCTCTCCCCATTTCAGGGAACATTTTTTTTTCCTGCATCATTAGAAACTGCTCCAGAGCAGCAAGAGACATGCATAAACCATTAGGAGTATCAGCTATTCCTCCAGAAGTCCAGGGTTTGATTCCTAGCACCCACCTTGTGGCTCACAACCTCCTATAACTCCACCTACAGGGGAACCCACACCCTTTTCTGACCTCTGTGGGTACTGTACACACATGTTGTATAGATATGTGTGCAGGCGTACACACATGCAAATTAATATATTTTATAAGTATATAAATAATAAGTTAATTATAAAACTGCTCCAGAGAGGCTGAGCATGGATGTCACAGAAGTTAATGAGAGTTAAGATGTGCCTGCAGTGAAGAGCAGGTTGCAGAGGAAGAGGAAGGGCCTACACTCCTGCCTTTACCATGTCCCCTGGGTAACTGTATATCTTTATCAGTGGGTGGTTTATTGTTGGAATCTTTCCCTGCTGGCCAGATAATGAGCAGGCGATTCTCTGGATAAACATAGCTAAATGCTATTTGTATGCCGATTTGGGAGCACAGGCTCATCTTGGACCGGCTGCACTTCACCAGAACCTCAGGATGCTCCCCTGGACCTGGGTTTCCACTGAGCTCCAGGTTCTGCATGGGGAATGGCCAGAGTTGAGCATCTTTGTCCTCATTTTCAAAAGGTAATAGGTCAGATTACTGTACTCATTCTTCTTGCAAATGCAAGAATGCGAACAGCCTCAAAAGAGAGAATGAATTAAAATGCTGTTAATTACGCTTGAGGCTATAACATAGCTTCCCAAGGAATTATGGGAAGAATCAGCCTCCCCAGCGCTTCTGGCTCCTGGGGGTTTGCAGAGGAAGTGGGAAGAGTGATTCGTGCTCCTCTCTCAAATGTTCTTGATCTTCCCAGACCACCTTCAAGCTAGGAAAGCTATTTGTAGGTCATTAGGGCCACTATCAAAATGGGGTTGAGCAAAAAGAGTGCCTGCTGTGTTGATAAAAAAATAACCCATTTTCCCCTCGTTTGCTGACTAAAATAGTGGCATTTAGAGAGGACTTATCTGTTTTACAGAGGGAGATACTGAGGCTCCAGGTCTCACAGCTGATTAAAGAATTTTCAGTTTTGCTACCCTCCCCAGATAAGCCTTTCATCTCTTAGGCACAATGAAGGCAAAGAAAATGAAGGGAAGACAAGAAAAGGCGGATAAGACAAGAGTCAGCTCTGGAACCTGGAGCTGAAGGGACAGAGCAGATCTGTCACCTGCAGAGTCTCCTTTGACCTATGACCACTGGTTACCGGATGGAAAGTAATTCCAGCTACTGCTGAGGTAGGAAATGCAGTGTCTGGTACAAAGTCTTTGGCAAACGGATTATAGAAAAGGCTGACGACCTCTGATGCTGTCTCAGAGGCGTTTGGGGACAGTCTGGAGTTGAGGAGTGGACCTCTGGCAATTCCATGTGTATCAGAAGTCAGGGGTTTATTTGTTCTTGTGAAGATTCCAAATACTCTTGAATGCAGCCCAGAGAATGAATTAAGAGGGAACAGGGCCACCACAGGTACTTTGAGACGTGAGGAGACTTGGTAAGGGCTCAGCTGGGATGAAAAGCCTTCCAACTCCTTTAGCTGTATCCTTGGGGAAAAGCACACATGCAATCGGAGACATTTCTGAAAAGGGTGTCAACGATGCCACCCATCCCAAAGACATTATCAATGAAATTAATTAAGTCTCGGGCAGACGGGGCTGAGTCCTGGGGAGCTGCAACCATGAGCACCATGGGCAAGCCTCAGCGAGTAGTAGCCCAGAAGTTTAGTTTCCTAAAGGTTTTGGATGGTGAGAGGAACTGAGTTCAAGAGGACACTGACACAGATACACAGATTACTGGGGAATATATAAATAATTTAATAGAAAAGTTATTAGTGCCATTAAGAAACAGTCCATACAGCAGAAATGGGGTTTCTCTACCTTTCTGAGGATGGGGGCGGTTTGCCAGCACAAGCCTCCAGCCAGACTCTCTGGTTACTGTGCAGGGGATAGGGAGCAGGATCTGGAACCACCCACACCCATTTTGCTCTTTCTCTCTTCCTAGGTGAACAATGGATGCTGGCGCTGGAAGTCTGGTAGCTGGAGGCTCACAGCTGGAGCCTGGCCATATCTAAAGGGAGGAGAGGGACTGCTGGTGATGGTGTTGCTAGCAGAGGCTGCATTCCACCCTGGTAGTCTTATAGTTTTCACCTGAATTCTGAAACTCTGAGTCTCTGCTTCTACAGGTTAGAGCAACTTATTTCTAAAAATGTTTGTATACTCCTAGACAGGGACTAGCACAAAGGAGACCTCATCTGCGGCAAACTTCAAGGTCACCAGTCTAGGGACTATATTTTCTAAATCAAAGATATTTTTTCAGGATTAATGATTATATAATATATATGTACATATCATATATATAATATATGTATATCATTCATATATATAAATAAAACTTCCAGATCTAAGAGACTGTCTGGACAGTGCACCTTTTTCTTCCTGTACAGCAAACAGATATTTACTTAATCATAGAAACTCAGAGCTCATGGAGCTTTGCAATAAGTCTTCACTGAAGCTGAAATCCTGCTTTGTCTTGTTTTGAGTTTTGGTTTGTTCCTATCTCACTCTTCTAGAAACCTATTCTCAACTTGACAGCACACTGTAATCAGCTAGAATAAAAAATATCACTTACAGAAACCCAGTTTAATTGACTGGAGAGCCTCCTATCTAGGAGTTGTTAAATATACACAGATACACGATTAATTGCTTTATTAACAGGTTATCTTACAGCAACACTCATGTAACCACCCACACAGTATTGGACAAAAGAGATTTGTTCTTATGCTAAAATGGTTTTATGGAAACAAAACTAAGCATTTCTAAGAACTGGAAGCACCCCAGGACTAGAGAGATAGTTTAGTTGAGAAAAGCACTTGCCTTGAAAGGACCTGAGTTTGTATCCCAAGGATCTATAAAAAGAAATCCTGTGGAGTGCTATACACCTCTAATCCTAGAAACTGTGAGACAGGAGCAGAAACAGAGGATCTTTGGAAACTCCAGTTAGCTAGCCTGGCATACATCATGAACCCCACCTTAAAGAAAACAGTGGAAGGCCCCTGAGAACCACCACTCAAGGCTTTCTTATCTCCACACACAGTCTGAGTAGGTGAGTACACACACCGGCAAATGTGTACATATGGGTGCACGTGAGAATTGGATGTAAAATGAGATAAAGCACGATTTCTGCTCAGTGATGGGAATATTTGCATATTGGGATCATCCGAAGAAGGACATCCTAGGATAGGAGATACACAACACAGTGTGTGTGGTGGGGGGACTTTGCTCTAGCTGATGAGCAAAAATGAGCAGACAGCCCACCAGAGCTTTTCTGGTTTTATAGTCCAGGCTGATCAGCCAGGGCCCCTCCATTAAGGAGATTCCCCTTAACCATCAATGCATTGCCTGGAAAAAGTAGATTGCAGACTTTCTGCATCATTCCTCCTTATTCACAAAGGCACATGCTCGTCCCAAGGCCAGTTCTGAACACGTTAGCTGACAGTGGCCTTGAATCTGGCTTGATACAAAATTATATTTCAAAGCCAGAGTGAAATGAGTAAGAGGTCACAGCTAGTTTGCTTTTTGGAGGCAGGTGGGGAAGACAGACAATGTGTATAAGTAAAAAGTGGTCCATGGTATATATCTTCCCCCAGTCCACCACCTAACAACCTCACACAGAGCCTGACACTTCATTTGTAAAACCTGTGGATTCCAGGGGCCATACCTGCTGTGAGCCTCAGTAGCTTGAGGTAGTGGCATAAGAATCCTCCTGAACTCTACTGGATGCTTTGCCAGGGTGTACCGCCCGCTTCCTACAGGGAGCTCCGATTGTAGGGTAGTGAAGGACAGTGCTGCTAATGGGGATTATATGTTTCATATATATGGTGTAAGGATATATTAAAAACCGGAGGATGATTGATTTAAACCAAGAATGATTAACATTTTGGCACAAATTAGCTGATCAGATGCTAGCAAAAGCCTTAGGGACAAGGACATGGGAGAGGAGAGATGAGATGGGGAAGTGGGACAGTGAAATCCAAGGCTTTGGAAAAGGGAGCCAGGGGAGACATTGACCCAAGGGTCTTTGACCAAGATGGGGATCAGAGTTTTCACGACAGGAGTGAAGGCAGGACACAAAAGAAAGGCTGAAGGACAAATTGTTCTTCTGTCTGGAGCCGCGAGGGAGGGAGGAAGCCAGCCTTGTTTGTATTCCCACATCCTCCTCAAACTAAATATATTGGGAGCAACGTTTTCTCTCTTTACAGCATTAACAGTAGTAACTAGCACTGGCAAGTGTTTGCTGGGCCCCAGGCATCACTCCAATCCTTTACGCCATCTCTGTGACGTGGTGCTGTCATAGAGACCAGTGAGTCTAGCTTGGCAAAAGCGACACAGCTATAAGTCTCTCAGAATTATAAATGCAATAGATGAGTATAACTCTTTGCGTCTCTGTCTCTTTCTGTCTCCATGTCTCTTTCTGTCCCTGCCTCTGTCTGTGTGTCTCTGTCCTCCTGTCTGTGTCTCTGTGTCTCTGTGTCTCTGTCTCAGGGCCATAAGAGTCTGAGTTGAACCTCTGTACTTGAAGACTGTTCTGCCTGGTTATCCTTACTCTTTCTATGTAGATGGCTATGTGGACGGATAGATGGTGATAGAGAGGCCAATATATGTTATCTCTCTTAGACAGAGACAGAAAAGCAGAAAGAGGGAGGGACAGAAGGAG
>NC_034599.1:63303645-63305126 GCF_900095145.1 Mus pahari | reverse complement strand
TAGAGGTATTGGGTTTTCCCTAGTGGGCAGAGAGGATGGGTGACTTAGTGATTAGAAAATTATCTTACTGAAACCTACTACCCAACCACCCATCAACTCCCAGAAAGGCCGTATGTGTACATGTGTGTGTGTGTGCACGCGTGTGTGTGTGTGTGTGTGTGTGTGCCCGTGCACATGCTTCTTAAGGCTACATATGCTTGTGTGAAAAGAGAGAGAAGACAGATAATCTATTTATGTATTTAAATTGGCATGTAATTATCTCTTCTGAATCCACTGTGTGACATTTCAATACATGCATAAATGTTCAATGACCGTATCAAGGAGTGGGTCATGGCGTATCCATCACTCAACATTACCCTTGTCATATCTGCTGCCAGGAGTGTCCAGGAGAGATGGCCAGCTGAGCCATCTCTGCAGCCAGTGGGGTGGAGTTCTTAAAGACTCTCCCTGCTTCTCCATGGCCATGAGTATGGATGAAGGAGACAAGAGAAAGATAGAGCTTCTATGAGTGTGCACTAACACAGGGCTCATAGGGAAGGGGGGGTGTTACCTAGAGGAGGTGGGGAGTGAAAAGATACAGGGATTTAAGGGACCTGGAGGCAAGGATGCTGGAACTTACTCCAGACAGTGGTTCAGACTGGTGTGAAGGAAGACCATTACAACAGTGCCTGTCTTATGGCCCAGAGCTAGTGCTGTCTCCATCACTGCAGAATTATCAATGTTTTTCTCTCTCAAAAACACAGAAGGGCTTCTGGCCGGAGCAAGGCGGCGGCAGCAGTGCCTTGGTTACAGATGCCTTTCCAGGTCAGAGACTCATTTCATGGAAGGAGCCGTGCATTTGCCTTGATTTTAAAAGCAGAGTCATTTAAAAAGTGAAACGGAAAGGCTAAGTGCATCTGCTCGTGTTGAAAGTCCCCCTCAGTCTGATCTGATTTACCTTGCTCAGAGCTTCTAGGACGGCTCTGGGCTTTGTCTCTCCCTAGTGCTTTAACTGTCCACTTAGAAGAAAGGCCTAGACTCTCTCTTAAGTTCCCTGTGCAGCCAGCAGGGTAATGGTAATATCACTCATGCACTGACCTGGTGCTGGACAAGAGGCACCCTGAGGGCAGGAAGCTGCCTATCTGTCTCCCCCATTCACTATTACGGACATTGTTCTTACCCCAGGGAGTAGCACAAAGAAGGTCCTTGTCCAGGGGACTACCATTCAGAGGGCAAGTTGCCCTCCTGAGGATACTCAGCAAATCTGTGTGTCAGCTGTGGGCATGACAACTAACTATCCACACGCTGCGAGTCCCAGCATCAGGATTATTATCCCAATTTCTGAGGGTCAGATGTATAGATACAGGACTGGACTGGAGCTGTAGCCCAATGTTAGAATGTGTGCTTAGCATGTGCAAGGCTCTGGGTTCAAACCATAGTATTGTGGAAGGAAGGAAGGAAGGAAGGAAGGAAGGAAGGAAGGAAGGAAGGAAGGAAGGAAG
>NC_034599.1:63298381-63303432 GCF_900095145.1 Mus pahari | reverse complement strand
TAAGAGAAGAAAGGAGGAGAGGGGAGATGGAGGAAGGAAGAGGAATGGAGAGGGGTATGAATGGGGAGAAAGGAGAGGGGAGAGAGAAGGGAAGGGGAAAAGAGGGAAGGGAATAAGAGGAGGGGGAAAGGAAGAGGAGAAAGGGAAGCCAAAGTAGAGAGAAGAAAGGAGGAGAGGGAGGGGAAAGGAGCAAAGGAGGAAGGCAGTAGAAGTGAAGAGTGGAGAAGGGAGGGGAGGGAGGAAGGGAAGGAAGAAGGAGCAGGCTGGGGTGTGCATCCCTCTGTCCCAAAGTCTTCTCAAGGATACAGAGATGGTGTCAGCCAAAACTATGCCTTCTCTAAGGCCAGATGGGGACAAGTCCTCACCCTCAATCTTGTTTGACCATCCGCAGGATCTGGTCCTTTGCTGACTGTGGGTCAGCTGCCACAATCATATTCAATCCATGGCTACTTACTTAGTCAAAGTTAGAATCTGTCAGCAAGATAAAGTCACATTCACACCCTGGCCTTGAATATAGTTTTGCCACCTTTGTACTCTGTGCCAAGGAGACAAAAATCTCAGGTCCTACCTGTACCAAAGACAGAGACCTGCTCAGGCTCTGTTACCCAGAGAGCCAATGAGCAGAGATGTCTCAGCATCCAGCCCTGTAGGCGGTGATGGCCATGAGCCTGTAGCAAGCAGCACCTTAGCTTTCCTTCATCTCCTTTCTTTATGGTCACCAAGATTCATGCTGGCAACACACAAAGCAACATGAAGCCAGTCTGGGTGACAGTGGGAGGGAGTCACAGTGTGCTGGGAGAGAGGAATGTACACAAAAGGTTCCACAAGAAATACTGACCCACAAAGCACGAATGGAGTAGGAAGATTTAAGTCCAGAATCCTAAGATCCAGTGAAACTGATCAGCTTGGGGCTGGAGCTGTCCAGGACGTTCACAAGGTAGGTTATTCAGGGGGACAGATCTTGTGTATACAACAACCAACGTACAGCGACTTTTATCTGCATGTTATTGAGTGTCTTACAAGAAACATTTCACTTAATTCTGAAAGCAACCCCTAAAGAGAACAGAGCCTCAGAGAGGTGGGATAAATTCCTGAGGACTGCCCAGCTTCCATGTGGTGAAGAGAATGCTAAGCGCATGCCTGCACACTCTGTACTTGTTACCCCTGTGTGCGGATGCTCCCTTTGACTGGCTGCTCATAGCTTGGGGAAGGGGACCCATGTACCTCCTGGGGGGAAGTGGTATTTACAGAGACATATAGGCAAGCAAAACCCAGCTAGCTCTCCACTAGCAAACTTCAGTTCCCTGTGTCTAGAGATCTTTATCTCTTTCTGGGTCTGGCTCATTGATAGGTTCAGGGCTCAGCTTAGAGGTCATTTCCAGAGAAAGTGGTTAGGACTCCACAGCCTTTTGTTACCGGCTGCCACCTGCTGTCAGAGGAGCTTGTTAGTTCACAGCTCTGGTGTCACCAGTATGTCCATGGTGTGCAGTATAAAGCATGTGCCTCATTCAGGCCAGGGTAGCCACAGATGAAAGATGTGGTGGAAAGGGAGACGGAGCATGTGGCCCTTAGGGAGTCTGACTTACTCTGCAAATGGTGGTAGAGCCATGGAGTCTGCACAGGATGGGGATGAGGACAGAAGAGCTAGGGACTGTTACTGCGTGAGGGGCAGGGGAATGGGGAATATTAACCAAGCGTGCCTTCAGGTTTCCAGAAGCGGGTTTTCTGTGTCCTCTGTCTTCCCACACCCCCACAATCCCACCTCCCCCTCCCAAAGGGAGAACATCTGTGGAGGGAGACCTTGGGGACTTCTTTCTGATTCCTCAAGAAAATATCTGCATTAAACAAGCAAGCAAGCAAGCAAGCAAGCAAGCAAGCAAGCAAGCAAGCAGAATAAAACAAAAACCCAATGTCTGACATCTCCAGATCCCAAGTTCTAGACCTGGTTTTGGCTTTAAAGCGCTTTGTGATCTCAGATGATTCTCTTCATAACTCTAAGTCTGACTTTCCTCTTCTAGAAAATGAGGAGTTGGGCCCGAAGCCAATCCTATGATCTCATTATACTTGTTTCTAATTTGTAGCTTTAAAAATTTGATATATAATTCAAGACAAACTTGGATTTATTCTAAAGCCAGAGAGATGCTAAATACCTAATTTCATTGTGGTTTTTTTTTTTTTTTTGCTGTTAATAAGGAATTTCAATATTTCTAGCAATTAGTCCTTGCTCCCTATTCTCAAAATCTTCTGACAAGTTCTCAAGAAAACATAGTCCTTATGTAGCAGAGGATGAATGTGCATCTCAATTGTTTGTTTGTTTGTTTTTTCTTTTCATCTATTTTAGACAGGGTCTCATATAGCCCTGACCGGCTTTGAACTCTGTAGCCAAGGATGACCTTGAATTTCTCATCCTTCATCTTTCATCTTCCTAATGCCGAGATTATCAGCATGCAGCACCATGCCTTGGTTATGCTACGCTGGGGATGGAACCCAGGACTTCAAATATGCTAGGCAAGAACTACACACGGAGCTACCTCCCCTCAGCACACTTCCTTGAAATCTGTGTCTCCTCCACAAAAGCTCTAGAAACACATATCTGGTCTCCTGAAAGACAAATTTCTGATGATAGGTGGGCAATATATTATTACACTTTAGCAACTAGATATGGCCAAAGGACACAGTAATTCCTGGAATTTTAAAGACAAGAAGAAACAGTGAACAACAGGTGTCTTATGACTTCCTCACAATGCAAAAGTAATAAAAGGCTCACAAACACCATCATTCTATAACTATAGCCACTGCCTGTCTGCCCTCTGTTGCTCACACCCTAGTTTCTGAATTCAGGAAACTGCCTGCCATGGGTCTCTGCAGCCTCCAGTAGATATGCATTTAGTAGTTCTCAGAACTCTTTCCATATAGGGCTTGACCATGGAACACAAATGGGGCATCTTACTGGGCCTGAGTGATTTAACATCTGTAATCATGTCCCATCCCCCTCTCCTGGCTGGACATGTTCCCACTTCTTCCTATCACCCTTCCCTCTTTTCTCCCTCTCTTTCAGCCATATCCTTCACATTTCCTTTCCTTGTGCACATAAGCAAGGTCCTCTTTCACCTCTGCAAGGGTAGGTGGTCACCCTCTAACACTTCAGACTTGGGTTCTATTAAGGCAAAATGCTGCAGTTTGAGACAGACAGTCAGGGAACATAACAGTGACATCTCAGAGTATATCATGGTAATGAGTTTCTCTCCAGACTGGCAGGCACCAAGTGTGGCCATTCTCAAGGGCTCCAGTCTGACCTACCTGGCCCTTTAGAGACCATGTGTCATATCTTAACCATGGGAACAGTGAGATTGATGGTTTAATCTGCACATCCCTATAAACTTGACCATGTATGGGGTGTGCCCCTATGTGGGACAGAGCCATCTGGCTGGCTTTCTTTGCCTTTTGGTTTTTAAAGTCCCTTCCTGACCCCAAACCCACCAATCTTCTCTCTCCACAAATCCAGAATTTAAAATTCAATTCCAGATTCAAAACACAAAATCTATATTTAAATTTTTACTATTGTTATTTCAGAACAAGGCAGGATTCATTAAAAAGAAATTCAATTTCCCCTTCAAACCCGAAGTTATAATAAAAACTAAGGGGGCTTAGTCTAAGTTCTCTCATCAAGAAAGGTATTACTTTCCCTAGGAGTGGGCAACAGAAGGGGCACAGAGCACCTGTCACCCCAATTTCTGACTTGACATCTATACAACAAAGAAGCAGTCATGGAAGAGAGACAGTATTGATGGGAGGACACACTTTTTTTTTTTTTAATAACAGGGGTATATGAACATGTACCTTATCCACATAGGACACAGTTAACTCCAATGAAAAACAGAGCGAAGGAGCTCACATGTAGTATGAGGCAAAAACAATATCATTTTAATGGAGTGGGGTGACATGTCATTCTAAACACACAATGGATTCCAGAAGACCGTTCATTGCAAGCATACAGCATTGAGGGCAGGGGTATCCAAAAGTATTCCAGGAGCTGGAAGAGATGGCCATATCATCTCTTTGCAGAGAAGTTAGCTTCATCGGTGGTGGGGATTCAGCTCCATTGGAAGAGAATTTGTTCACACAGGAAGCCTTGGGCTCAACCCTCAGCATCACATACATTAGGCATAGGGGTGGATGCCTGTAATTCCAGCATTGGAGAGGTAGAAGAAGGAGGACCAGAAGTTCAAGCTCATCCCTGACTGCATAATGATTTCAAAGAGATCAGCCTGAGGTCTCAAATGAAACCCTATCTGAAAAAAGAGATACGAAGAAAGTGGTCTATAGATTATGTCATGGCATCCCTTTATGTGTATCAGGTTATCGGAGGGACCCAAGACCCAAGCAAGTCATCTTTGGGAAAGACTCTGCTCCTGAAAATAAAGACATACCCAGCAAGTCTTTGCCCAGGTTATGTCAGTTTGTTGAGACAAATTAGTGAGTATTTACACTTAGATGAATGGGACAGTGTCATACTATTCAAACCAAACTAAACAAAGTATGCAGATGTCTAGGAGAGTGTTACATTCCACTTCAAAAAATGTGTAAATGATACTGTCAAAAATCATGCAGGGCCTCATATTGTTTCCTTGTGACAAAGCTAACTTGACAAACCTCACGGACACTGGCAAAGGACAAAAGACCCCTGGGTCAGAGACAAAAGTCTAACATCAGGCAGCAAGTAGCATGAAACTTCATGTGTGTCCAGCTACCTGTCCCCAAGTTCACAGAATCACTGTGGGAACACAGGAAGACCCCTGCCTTGCAGTGCTTGTGTTGTGGCTGAGAAACCCTGAGTGAGTGAAAGCCACATCTTTTATAATGGTCCTATGAGAAAGCCCAGCCAACTGCAGCTCTAGGGGATGACATCATCCTTATCATATCGAATGGCAAATGCACTGTTCTCTGTTCTAGAGGAAGCCAGACCCTGTCTTTCAAAGAAAATATAGTCCAGAATGGAAGCATGGAAGCTATCAGAGGCTCCTCCTCCTCCTCCTCCTCCTCCTCCTCCT